>NC_000081.6:20404778-20697278 GCF_000001635.26 Mus musculus
ACAACTTTCCAACAGTCTCACAAATCTAAACACTTTTAAAATTCAGTCTCTTTAAAAACTCCAAATTTTTGTTGTTGGTGTTGTCTTTTAATTGAAAGTTTCCGGAACCACAAGCTCCTATATAGTCAACAATCAGATAAATACTTTCCTATTTCAAAAACGAATAACTAGGGCACAGTCATCATACACTTAAAGAAAATCCAAAGTTTAATTATATAAATAACGAATGATCAGTGTCTGGGATCTACTCAGGATCTTCGCTTTACCAAAGGGCTTGTATGACCTCTCTATATACACTTCTATAGCACACAGATCTTGTCTTCTAGACTCAACTTTCTTAACTCCATGGCTGCTGCTTTTCTTGAAGGTCATCCCATCTCTAAATTGCTGGGTATTTTGTTACAACTGACCTGTAATTTCATCAATAGCTTTTTGTGGGTTCTCTTTAGGAACTCCAATCCTGCCATACAGGGCAGCTACTTCACATAGCCCTTTCATGGCTTCAAAACTAATACATGGGTGACGCTTACACTTCCAGCCCAAGGTAAAAACTTAGCCATCTCTGAAACATAGCTTCTGTGAGCTGACCCTGAGGAGACACTTCCCAGAATATTTCATCTCAATGATGCCAGTTTCTCCTGAAAAAAAGCTGACCTTCAATCCCACTTGACTAACATGGGATATCCCAACTAAGCAAAAGTTTGTCTTTAGTGGTTCTAGTCTCCCGTTAATCAAAGCAAATCGCCCATTTCCTACTGACCAGACACCACAGACTCTTCACACAAATGGCCTAGTTGAGTCTTTGCATCCCTCTACAACTTCAGAAGCCAGGCTTCCACCATCTGTACTTCTCTGAAAATTCTTATCTGCCAAATTCCTACAGAACAGCATTCTGAGTTTTAAACACTGAATGATATTTTAGGGCAAAGTTCCAATGTCCTGCCACAATCCTCCCCAAAGCACGGTCAGATTTGTCACAGCAATGGTCCTGGTACCGATTTGTCTCCTAATTAGGGCTATGATTGTTCTGATAAAATGCTATGACCAAACTCAAGTTGATGAGGAAAAGGCTTTATTTGCTATAAGCTTCTACACCACTGTTCATCACTGAAGGAAGTCAAGACAGGAACTCGAGCAGGACAGGAGCTGGAGGCTAAAACAAATGCAAAAGCTGCGGTGGTGTTGCGTATTGGTTCTCTCTCTCTCTCTCTCTCTCTCTCTCTCTCTCTCTCTCTCTCTCTCTCTCGCTTACTTTCTTAGATATTTACTTTATTTACATTTCAAATATTATACACCTTCCTGGTTTCCCCTCTGAATACCCTCTATCCCTACCCCCTCTCCGTGCTCACCAACACATCATCTCTGGGTTCCTAGTCCTGGCATTCCCCTACGCTGGGCCAAAGAGCCTTCACAGGTCCAAGGGCCTCTCCTCCCATTGATGACCAACCAGGTCATGCTCTGTTACATATGTGACTGGAACCATGTGTACCCTTTCGTTGGTGGTTTAGTCCCTGAGAGCTCTAGGGGTACTGGTTGTTTGATATTGTTGTTCTTCCTATGGGGTTGTAAAACCCTTCAGCTTCTTGGGTCCTTTCTCTAGCTCCTCCATTGGGGACCCTGTACCCAGTTCAATGGTTGGATGAGAGTATTCAACTCTGTATTTGTCAGGCACTGTCTCTCAGGAGACAGCTATATCAGGCTGCTGTCAGCAAACACTCGTTGGCATCTACAATACTGTCTGGGTTTAGTTACTGTAGATGGGATGGATCCTCAAGTGGGACAGTCTCTGGATGGCCTTTCCTTCTGTCTCTTCTCCATGCTTTGTCTCTCTATCTCCTCCCATGGGTATTTTGTTTCCCCTTCTAAGAAGGACTGAAGTATTCACACTTTGGTCTTCTTGTGCTTCATGTGGTCTGTGAATTGTATCGTGAGTAGTCCGAGGTTCTGGGTTAATATTCACATATCAGTGAGTGCATGCAATGTGTGTTCTTTTGTGACTGGGTTACCTCACTCAGGATGATATTTTCTAGTTCCATCCATAAGCCTAAGAATTTCATGAAGTCACTGTTTTTAATAGCTGAGTAATAATCCACTGTGTAAATGTATCACATTTTCTGTATCCATTCCACTGTTGAAGGACATCTGGGTTATTTCCGGCTTCTGGCAATGGTAAATAAGGCTGCTATGTACAGAGTGGAGCATTGCTTAGCTTTCTTTCTTGTAGGAACAAGAACCAGCACTATTACAATTGACTGAGCTCTCTCCAACTCAGTACTAATTATGAAAATACTTGGAAGGCTTTCCTCTAGCTCTTGAACTATTCTTAGGTCTTGGTGGAAACTGAGTGGTTAACAATGGTCCACCAGAGCTTCCCATCAGAAGCAGAGATTATATCACACACTTAGCCATAAAGTAATACATGCGCAGGAGGAAATTATTAACACATGTGGGGGATGTGGACTGTGCCAGGAAACTAGGTAAGGTTGAGTGAATTCAGAAACCCCAACACCTCGTACATGATGATGATAGTTTTTCACTTACATCTGATAAGATTCCCAGCCTGGAACACATAACCACTGTTCCCCACATAAGGAACGTGACCACTGGTCACATAATATGGAACACAGAGTTCTCCATGCTAACAAGGTATTTAGATACGTCCTGGGGAGTTATTCAATAAGCTTCCCTTCCCAGACATCCCTTACTGCAACAGGTTGACACTAAGGGAGTGGGTATGCACCTATTCTCCATGATGAACAGTGAATAAACAGTTTGGAAGCAAGGACTGCCACTCTCATCAAGAACTGCAGTGGGGGAGAGCTATTATTACAGAGCCTTGCCTTCTAAATCTCCTCCAAGACATTCACCCCTTGGGCAAGCTCCGAGTTTCTCCTTCTCCCAGGCCCTGGGCTCATCCTCACATGCCTCTGCAGGGCCCCTTCATTCTGACCCCTGGATGCCAGGGAGCTGGGAAAGCTTTGTCTCCTCAGCTCCAGCGTGTCTCCTTTCTCATCTGGGCTATGGTCCCCCCATCTTAGGCTGCATTGTTCTCCCGCCCTTGAGCAGTGCACCAGCGCTCCCTACAAGCCCAGCATCTGATGGCAGCATATGATAAAATGCAGTCTAATGTCCTCTTTTGCCTGCCAGAACAGTCTGCATATCCTGGTGGTAAGAAGGAATGCAGACAGAATGCAGAACCACAAAAATGAAAATGGGATATATATGATTGCACATACACAGGTTCTGAAGCAAAATACAAAAACAAAACCAAACAAAGAAACCCAAATTAGATAAAGATTTTGCCCAAGTTTCTATGGCTTCTTCTTTTGCTAAAATGTAGTCTGCTCCCAAACATGTGCCTGTATCATCAGGTTTGGCTTATGACGAGAACATGAAGAACCATTACCAGTGGTTCTTCTTGTTATGATGTCACAACTCTGAAGGGGAGAGTTTCAGTATTACAATTTTGCTTCCTTCTGGGACAAACTTGAAAGATACTGGGAAGAGGAAATCTTCCCAGTATCTCAGCCTTCAGGCAGTACACATGGTCATACATTGTGTTTTTTGAGGGAGAATTGGCCAGATGTCAATGTATGGCCAGGGAATTAGAAAAAAAAAAAAACATGATGGAGGAACTAGTAAGTAAATATCTGGGGAATAAGTACACATATAGATCTCTGTAAATGGGTGAGACATGTGAAAATGCATGAGTCCCATTAAGTGTTCATTGAAAGGTGACTTCAGGATAAAGGAAGTTTAGTAATAAAGTAGATAGAATTATTTGTTATATAGAAAACCATAGTCCTTCCCCGACCATCACTGTCACTGACCTGTGGGCTCATGAGTAAAGTTACAGAGATGGAGGTTATTCATAAGCATGACAAAAATCATTTCTACTCAACAAGACTGATCTAGGAGGCTGCAACAAGATTCTCCAGAAGGTTCAATATGTGTTGGTGCAACATCCAATTCATAGCACAATTTATTCCATATTCTGAACATATGCAATCAAGGGGTGTAAGTGAGGATCCACTAGTATCCATAGTGACCTTTTAGGAAATGTTTTGCTTTCTTTCCCATAACTTTACATTCTGCTGGCCTACAATATTTGTTTCGAGAGTGGGGTATGCTCATGAACAAAAGACACAACAAATGTTGCACTGAACTAGAAGCTGAGAATTCATGACCATTTTGATTTTATGATGCTCTAAACCAAAAGCTAAAAAAGGAATAACAGTGTTAGGAGGGGTTTTGATGCAAATTAACATGGAGGAAATTGGATTGCTACTCCACAGTAGAAGTAAGAAAGATTCTGTCTGGAATACAGGATACACTTTGGAGCATCTCTTGGTGCTCATGTGTCCTTGTTTAAAGTCAATAATTAAATACAATAACTTATTTATTTATTAATTAATTTTCATATTCACTTTTTATTCCAATTACCCCCAGTTTCCTGCTAGACTTACTCTTTCAAATCCCCCACTTTATTCCCCTTCTCTTCTTCCCAGAGAAGGAGATGCCCCTGCTTGGGTAATATCCCATCCTGGGACATTCAGTTGCAGTAGGACTAAGTACTCTCTCACTGAGGCACAAATAGGCAAACCAGGAAGGGGAAAGGATCCAATGGCAGGCAACAGAATCAGAGACAGCTTGCACTTGAATTGTTATGGGACTCAAATAAAAACCAAGCTGCATATCTGTTACATATGTGTAGGTGACTTAGATTCAGCCCCTGCAGGCTCTTTGTCTGGTAGTTTAATCTCTATTTGCCTCCATGGTCCCAGGTTAGTTGACACTGTAGGTATTTTTGTGGTGGCCTTAACCTCTGCAGCTTTCTCAATTCCATTACCCAGTCTTCCACAAGATTTTCAAACACCATGTGATGTTTGGCTATGGGTCTCTGCATCTGTTTCCACCCATTGCTGAATGAAGCCTCCCAGGAGTTAGTTATGCTAGACTCCTGTCTGAAAGCAGAGCAGAGTATCATTAATTGTGACTGGGATTGGCTCTCTTATATGGGGTGTGTCTTAAACCTCATTTTATTGGCATAAAAAATGACCACTTGATTAATAGATAAAATAGAAGACTCAGAAATAAACCCACACAACTATGGACACTTGAATTCAAAAGAATACAATAGAAAAAAGAAAGTATTTCAAATAAATGATACTGTTCTAACTGGGTGCCTGCATGTAGAAGAAATGCAAATGGAACCATATCTATCACCCTGCATAAAACTTAAGTCCTAATGAATGAAAGACCTCAAAACAAAACAATATACACTGAATCTAATAGAAGACAAATTGGGAAGCACCTTGAATATGCCAGCACAAGAGACAAATCCCTCACAAAACTGAAAAGACCCCTAAGGTTAAGAATGCCATCAATAGGACAAAACTGCAGCATACAGAATGGGAAAATAACTTTACTAATATGCGACAGAGGGCTAATCTCCAAAATATTAATCCATGGTGATAGGGATCAATTCACTGTCCAAACACTTCCTTTGCTGTTTGTGTAAGAGCATCAGAAAATCAAAGTGATCAGGAAGTCTGAGCTTACAGTTCAATGCAACAGAGGACCAATATCAGAAATACAAAGAACTCAAGAAATTAAATATCTACAAAGTAACCCAATTTAAAAAATGGGCTACCAAGGTAAACAGAATTCTTAAAGAGGATTCTCTAATGGCCAAGAAATATTTAAAGAGCTATCCAGCATCCTTAGTCATCAAGGAAATGCAAATAAAAATCTCTGAGATTTCATCTTACACCTGACAGAATGGCTAATAATCAAAAAACTCAAGTGACAGAACTTGTTGTTCAGGATGTGGAGCAAGAGGAACACTCCTCCAGTGTTGGTGGGGACTCAACTCGTGCTTTCTCTGAAAACTGTAAATACAATAACTTATTTCAGACAGAATAATGAAGAAAGCAGACCTGGCAGGAATGAAGGCATGGGTTACACCTTCAGGGAAGCAGAGAAAGCCTTTTGATGTGCTTGCTGAGGGTGGAATGAATACAGAATGAACAGTAGAGAAAGGAATTTTTAAATACTAAACAATGCCAAAGACCTGTTGGAGAAATTGAGGATTATAACTGCCATAAGTGTTTCTGTCACATATTGATGAGAAGATGTTTGTAAAAATATTTAATTTTCCATCCTTGAATTCTTTATTGTCTAATGTGATATTAATTAAGAGAATAGTGGTTATATTATTGAAGTTTTAAACTATTGAAAAAATATCCCTGTAAGGACATTGACAAATATTCCAAAATTTGTAATATATTTGAGATTTTACATGTTAGGCATAATTATGACCTGGTTAAATATATAATACATCTGGAATTCTACATGTGATAGTTATATAATGTTAGATAAATTTTGATATGGTCATTTCTTTCATTTGGTCAATAAGCAAAACAATAAGAAAATATGATTTGTCTTGTGTTAAAAAGACATGGGCTAATGATAGCTATTCTTGGTTGCGAACTTGATTACCTCTGAAATGTATTAAAATTCAAGGAGCTAGATACACTTCAGAGAACTTTTTCTTTATTACTTCATGTAAAATAGAAAGAGTGTCTTTTAGTATGACCCGTGCATTCTCAGCATCCTACCTTAAGGATATATAAAAAGGAAGCTTTCTTTCATTGTACTTGTCCTGATTCTTTCACTGACATTAGAACTTACTTTTTTGAGTTTCTGTACTATACCCAAGACCAGCTGAGACATCAAGGTCTCTGAACTACACAGTTACTAGGTTCTTGAACTTTTCTGTTTATAGAAAGCCAATGTTAGACTAGCTGGACCATTAGTCTGTAAGACATTTTAATGAATTCCATTCACACTCCTTCTACCAGTTCTCTTACTCTAGAAAATCCTCATTAAATCACTAGTTACTCAATACCTTGGAATGATTTTTTGCTTGTATAAATTTTTTTCACTATCTTAAATGAAATTATATAACTTTAGTATTTGTATTTAGATTCCTAAAATAATATTTTCTTCTACTTCTCTTTAAAAGGCAATGACTTCAAAGCTGGGCAGTGGTGGCACACGCCTTTAATCCCAGCACTTGGGAGGCAGAGGCAGGCAGATTTCTGAGTTCGAGGCCAGCCTGGTCTACAAAGTAAGTTCCTGGACAGCCAGGGCTACACAGAGAAACCCTGTCTCAAAAACAAAAACAAAAACAAAAACAAAAACAAAAAACAAAAAAAAACAAAACAAAACAAACAAACAAACCCCCCCAAAACAACCAACCCCCCAAAAGCAAACAATCAAACAAACAAAAACCAAAACAACAACAACAAAAAACAACAACAAAAAAATAACTTCATGAAATACTTAGGCAAATGGATGGATGTAGAAAATATCATCCTGAGTGAGGTAACCCAATCATAAAAGAGCATCAAAGATATATACTCACTAATAAGTGGGTATTAACCCAAAACCTCAGAATAACCAAGATACAATTCACAGACCACATGAAGCTCAAGAAGAAGAAAGACCAAAGTGTGGGTGTTTTGGTCTTTCTTAGAAGGGGGAACAAAGTACTCACAAGAGCAAATATGGAGACAAAGTGTGGAACAGAGACTGAAGAAAAGGCCATCCAGAGACTGCCCCACCTGGGGATCCATCCCATATACAGTCACTAAACCCAGACTCTGTTGTAAATGACAAGAAGTGCATGTTGAAAGGAGCCTGATATAGCTGTCTCCTGAGAGGCTCTACCAGAGCCTAACCAATACAAATGTGGATGCTTGCAACCAACAATTAAACTGAGTACTGGATCCCCAATGAAGGAGTTAACCACCAACCAAAGAGTACACATGGAGGGACCCATGGCTCCAACCGCATATGTAGCTGAAGATGGTCTTGTTTGACATCAATGGGAGGAGAAACTCTTGGTCCTGTGAAGGCTCAATGCCCCAATGTAGGGGAATGCCAGGGTGGAGAGGCAGGAATGGGTGAGTGGGGGGCAGATGGGATAGGGGGATTTCATGGGGAAACCAGGAAAGAGGATAACATTTTAAATATAAATGAAGAAAATATCTAATAAAAAGTAATATTTCCTACACAGTTTTCTTCAAAATTTCTCATCATGAAAAGAAAGTTATATTGTTAACATTTAATGTATTGCCCTGTTAGTTCTTCAAAATCAGCTAGGGATAGGCAAGGGGACTTTAAAAAATGAATTACAGACATACAATTTTATTTCATGTAAAAATTCTAGTGTCTGTGGAGCTAGGCATGTTTAATTCACCTATAGTTCCCACACTCAGAAGAGAGATCCACAAAGATTGCAAGAAATTCATGGCTAGCCTAGTCTACACAGAAAGTTTCATGCTCTTTTGACTAGAGTAGCTCATTTCGCCAATAAATAAAATAAAGATTAATAACCCATATCTTTTGGAACTAAAATTAATCTATTACAAAGCTATCTTTATTCCAAATAACAGAGCAGTTAGCCCCTAATCTGATTCTCCATATTGAACAAAAACATTTTTTTTCATAGAAAAGAGAAAACAACAAATTGGAAGGCAGTATTTCTGATTGCCAAGATAATATTAAAACATAAAGGAAATATGTGTATTTGTTAATGTCAGTAATTCTAACCATCCTGACATTTTAAACCAGTGGCTGATATAAGTTACATAAACCAGCAGTGTTATATCATTTCTTATGCGGACTGTATTATTGTACATGCATTTATTTTAGGATTTTTTTTTTGTCATGAGATTTTAGGAATGGCAATAATGAGCATGAAGCTCAAGATTCCCTTTCCCTCAAAGAACACATGGTCTGTGGGTGGAATGGAATCCTGCCTCTCATAGAGGTTTTCCTTAGGAGAAACAGCACATTTCTAGAAGAAATGTGAATCCTGCATCTTGGACTCCATCATAGTCTCTTTGGCAAATTCTAAAAAGGCAGAATAAAAATCCCACAATTTATCCATCTAGTCTTGAGATGTCTGCAAGAGAACATGTCTCTTGTTTGTATGTGTGTGTGTGTGTGTGTGTGTGCATGTGTGTGTGTGTGTTTGTGTGTGTGCATGTGTGTGTGTGTGTGTGTGTGCATGTGTGTGTGTGTGTGTGTGTATGATTATGCCACAGAAAGTTTGTAGAGGTATAGATGTATGAAAACAACCATGTATGATTGGTGACATTTCTTTCCTTCTATAAAAAATGGTTCCTGATATCAAAATCAGTTCAGCAACCTGAATGGTAAGCTTCTTTTCCCAATGAGCTTTCTTGCCAGCACCTGGTCAAAACGTTTTGTTGTTGCTATCTCTGCATTATCTTTCCAAATTGAGGGAGTGTGTTAGTTATATGGTCTGCCATTTAATGTCTTGATGGCCAGGCAATATATTTTTCCTTGAGAGTTTTGACATGTCAGGTCCTGCCCAAAATTCCTGATTCAAAATCTACATCTGAACCTAATCTCTGGGTGAGCCATATATAAATTAAAATCTCAGCATATACCATACATACACTTGCACATTCACATGTATTGAGGCATCATTTGCATTAACAAAGCTGTGAACTTGGCGTAGGTGTTCTTAACAGATTAATAAATAAAGAAAAGAAGGCCTCTGTTTCCAAAGTTGCATTTTGTTCACCCATATTAATGAGTGAAAGTGTGCAGTTTTCTGGAAATAATATGTACTTCGATATAAACATATTAAGAACAATATGCTAGTGCTTGAAAGTCAAAAGGCACATTTTTTTTTCTCTGATTTTTGGACCATAGATTGTAGATAGATAAACAAAATATGTTCCCTGATCTTGGTAGAATTTCAGCCAGTGTCGCACCCACTGGCTGGTTTTCAGGTTTAGCTTTTTTGTTTCAAACCATTTCCTGATACACTGTCATTTTCAGATTGAGCTGGGATCCCCTATTACATCTCAAAAATTGTATTTACTTGGTCTTGTTTGAGGTTTTTCTTCTCATGTGTACCTTCTGATTGAACTCATAGTTGGTATATGCTTTATACTTCTGGAGCATCCTTCTAATAATTTTTAGATGATCCTAATTTGCTCTATAAAATTTTTATTTCAATATGCAATAACATATACCAAAGAGTAACTTTAGGAGCAAAACTGTCAAACTTCACAATCCATCAAGGAGCAATGCAGCTTCACCAAACCTCTAAAGCAATTTCTAACATAGAGCAGAATAACATCAATAGGACCAGGGGACCAAGGAAGAAAGAGTTAGATATAGAATTCTAATATTAATTTAATGACAATGATGTTAAATTTATCAATCACATTATAAATTGTACATAAAAATAAATAACACAGAGTATATAGCAAACACAATAAAATTTAACAGGAATAGGAGTGTTTCAGAATTAAATGAGTTATAGACATTAATACATACACAGAAATTACTCATAACATTTTATCATGAACATAACCAAAGATATATCTTATCTGATTCTGGGCCAAGTTCTCTCATATATTTTGTGTCGGGTGATCAAAATATATGAAAAGTAGAAGAATAAAATATTAATCTTCAAAACATATACATAAAGAAAATTCAACTACACATTTCTTATCTTACAATTCAAATCAATAGTAAAAATTCAATACTCAGGACTGGTGACTGGATCGAGGGTATTCATTCTGCTAAGAAGTATTTAGTATACCCAAGATACAAGATACAATTTGCAAAACACATGAAACTCAAGAAGAACGAAGACCAAAGTTTGGACACTTTGCCCCTTCTTAGAATTGGGAACAAAACACCCATGGAAGGAGTTACAGAGACAAAGTTTGGAGCTGAGACAAAAGGATGGACCATCTAGAGACTGCCACAACAGGGGATCCATCCCATAATCAGCCTCCAAATGCTGACACCATTGCATATGTCAGCAAGATTTTGCTGAAAGGACCCTAATATAGCTGTCTCTTGTGAGGTTATGCCAGTGCCTGGCAAACACAGAAGTGGATACCGACAGTCAGCTATTGTTTGGATCAGAGGGCCCCCAATGTAGGACCTAGAGAAAGTACCCAAGGAGCTAAAGGCGTCGGCAACCCTATAGATGGAACAACAATACGAACTAACCAGTACCCCCGGAGCTCGTGTCTCTAGCCGCATATGTATCAGAAGATGACCTAGTTGGCCATCAGTGGAAAGAGAGGCCCATTGGTCATGCAAACTGTATATGCCTCAGTACAGGGGAGCGCCAGGGCCAAGAAGTGGAAGTGGGTGGGTAGGGGAGTTGGGGGAGAGGGCATGGGGGACTTTTGGGATATCATTTGAAATGTAAATGAAGAAAATACCTAATTCAAAAAAAAAAAGAACAAAAAAAAAGTATTTTAAAAATGAGCTGATCTGAACCCTTTCAGCTTCCATTATTATTAGTATACTTGGATGAGTGCTTTCTTTTTGGTGAGATGAGCCAAACTGGTACTCAAAGAGAAAGCACATATCCAAATATACTAATTAAAAGGAAATATAGGTCAGCTTCATTTAAAAATACTTTTCATAAGAAAGAGGGCCCTAAGTGTAATCTCCAGTATTGAAAATCTGAATATTTAATAGTATCCTAACTTTTTATTTAAGTAAACACAACCATAACATTTAAAAATCATCAAGAGCAAAGGCTGAAGGGTTTAAAAACAGAAATCATTGCAACAACAACCAATAAGGAACAATACAATTATCTAATAATAATACAACATTAATATTAAGCAACAATATCATTTAATTATTTAGTAATATAATTTCACAGGTTAGAAAATAATAAAGAATATCAAAATAGAAATTGTTAGTCATGATTTTCAATTAAATATAAAGAACAGAGAGTCTTATCAGAAAAAATAGAAAAGGCAGAAGAATTGGCTTGGGGTGTGAAGATGCTTGCTAAGCTGGCCTGGCACATAAGTGAAATGTCCATAATCCATACAAAGATGTCAGGGGAAAGTCAGCTTTTCTAAGTAGCCATGAACCTCTACATAAATTCTTGAGCAGCTGTCACTACACATACAATTATCCATACACAATAATAATAAATAAAATGTTTAAAACGTTAGCAATAATAATAAAGACAAGAATGATGTGGACTATTAACGGTTAAAATGTTTAAAGTATAACAAAATTCTATTATGTTTCTGATTTTAGTAATTTTATTGGTTTTCTGATTTTATTTATGAAATAATATATATTACAATGGTAGAAAAAGGAATCATATTGCTAAATTGCAAAATAGATTTGGGAGTGCACTTCTGAGCTTCCCTCCAGGAATCTCTGAAAAGTATTATAGCAGTGCTATTTGTGATTCCTTGAAATTCTCATTTGTATCAGTCAGTTTGTTCTATTACTCACAGATATTAGTTTGCACTAGTGTTTCTTCTAGAAGTTTTGTTGAGTTTTGCAATTGTATCAAACTTCTGACTACCAAATATGTTAGGTGGACATACACTGCTATAGCAAAATATCACATCAACAAGAATTAATAAGCTCACAGCTATGAAGCCTGGGATTCTGACATCATGTTGTCAGTACAGCAAGCACTTTCGTTAGATGCCTTCCCAGATTGTATAGGGCTATGCTCTTTATTGTGCATGTACACAAAGAAAGAGGGACCACGTTTATTTTCCCCAGACTAGGACCTAATTTAACCTTAAATACTTCTGTATATGTCTTATTTCTAAATACATTCACTTTAAAACTTGCAGTTTTGGTATATAATTGGAGACAGGAGATAATTTATTTTATATTTAAAATATATTCATCCCTCCCCAAAAGCCCCAAGGTATTAATTTGTTCCAGCAGTAATTTTGAACTCTAAAGCACAAAGTGTCATCTAAGTGTGTAAATCAGACATGGAGAAGACTTAAGATACAGCTTCTACTGGAGATGAAGTTCATCGATATTTCTGAACCTGTAAAAGGCTCGTAATGAGTTGCAAAAATGCCTTGTAAGCTAGACATAGGAGACATTCCCAATCCAAAAGGAAGGGGATAAAAAGTGACAGTGCGTCTCCTGCAACTCTAAAGCCTACAGCATTAAAATTATGTAAAATGTTAATTATGGATTTTAAAATTGTCTAATTAATTGCCAATAGAAGTTTAAAGTGTTTTTGTGTTGAAAACCTCATCAGAATAGCCCCTGTCCCCTTTCTCAAGTCACTCTTTAAGCCTGGTGCATTTTTTGAGGCATTTGTCCTATTGATACTTTGCTTTGCAAGAGTATAATCTATACTTAGTCAGCTTGGTTTTCCATAGAACACCACGTAAGATTAAATACCTTTAAAGGGGGGAACTTATTTATTTATTTGCAATTCTGAAGTCTAGCAATTATAGAATATGTAGACTAAAAAGGTCAGATTTTGGTGAAGTTTCTCTCCAGCTGGCAGAGGATGTTCTTTTCATCAGAAGACATTTTTTAGGCATGAACGCAGGGAGAAAGGCTAAGGTCTTAGAGCTCCTCTGTGTTTCTAGTGTCAAAAAATCTATTTTCTACATGCATCCATTAGGAAAAATAATTCATCATAGGACTCTGGTTCATCTTAATTATTTCATTTGTTGGTCCCCAAATAGTCAATTTATGTATTAGACCTTCAACATAGGAGTTTGGAGCAGGAACAGAATTTTAAAATGATGCAAAGATAGACTTTATTTTACCATTTTGTTTATATATATTACATACAGGAGTACAAGTGAGAGATTACTTATAGGATAAAAATCACATAAGATAGCTATATTCACAAATCCACCAAAGCATGATATGTAGCATGCAGCGCATGCACACACACACACACACACACACACACACACACATATATATATATATATATATATATATGTATGAATGTGTATATATATAAAGTCTTGAGAAATTTTGAGAAACTAAAGCTCTCATTATCACGCCATTTTTCAGTATAGAGTTGGTAATCCACTTTGTCCATTTTATAACAGAACAAGGAGATATTAAAAAAATCCAAAAATTATCTATTTCCAAGTATTATGAATCCTAGAAAAAATTTAAATTCGTTTTATTTTGATTCAAATGAGAAACATTTCCCACAGTTTCAAGCATATAACACTTGGTCCCCAGCTGGTGGCACTATGATGGGACAGGGGGTGATGGTGTAGCTTTGCTGCAGGAAGTATAATGACACTTGGAGAGGGTTTGATAATCCAAACCTCATACCAGTCTCCAGTCTCTAGGTCAGGCTCAGGCTTTAGTTTATGTGTAACAGCTTCTCTGTAAGTTTCCTAGGAGACCTAACAGTCCACCCTGCACCTTAATCAGGAAGGTAAGCAGCTAAAATTGCTTCAGGGAGTCCCTGAAACATTCCAGATTTACAGGGCTCTTCCCTCCCAGAATAAACAAGCCTAGGAACTCAGAAGACAATATTGAGTGCAGACCTGCTGCCTGAAAGAACCAGACACCAGCATAGGTACCTGGCAGGAGAGATTTGGACCAACATAAGGAAGTCCTCATAAAGTATACATTTCAACCTTTTGTTATACAACATGAAAGTATGATTTTTTTTTGTTTTGTTTTGTTTTCATGACTGGTCCATTTCACGCAGTTATTCCATGGTGGACAATTATTTCACTAAGACTATCAGCCAAAATGATGTCCTTCTTCTCTAAGTTATTTTTGGTCATTTTTTTTTTTATATCACAGCAATAGAAACTATATTCAGAGAGTGGATCATTGCAGAAAATGAGCTTTTGCTGTGACCATGTTTTTCTAAGGAAAAATGGGGAATATTTTGTAGTTTGTAATAAAGTAGGTAAAAGTTCTAAACACAGACTAGCGTGCCCTTCTAGTAAGATCTTGGAAATCTTTAGTGCTGAGCGTTATGTGACTATAAGGCCTCAGCCCAAAAGATTTAAGTGCCAACTGGCCATTCTTTTTACCAAGAAGCTTACTGTAGTCTCTCTATATCCTGAGAACTTGCTTGAGGCCAGTACATACAATGGAAGAAGGTGTACAGTTGTTAAGAGATTAATTCTTTTAACAAGTGGCTTGCTCTTCAGTGAAAGAGATCACAGGGTACCTTCAGAGCAAAACACACCTCAGTATTGTTTAAACCTCCAAAAAAGGACCCAAGTGTTTTGTTTGTTTGGTTTTGGTTTGGTTTTGCTTCCTGAAAACTAAGAAGGAAAACTTCTGCTGCTGCTGCTTCTGTGATTCCAGGAGGAAAGAGTCCATTTAATGATGGAAGCTGAACGTGGTAGTGTCATCCACAGGCAATGCCTTTAGAGATATGAGCAGTGAAAGAGTGGAGGCATCACCAATTATTCCCCTGGAGTTGCAGAGAACTGTGGTCCAGCAATATCTATCAGGGGAATTTCTGTGCCAATGCCCAAGAGGAAAAGAGGCCAATAGGCTTTGAGTTTTTAAAGCTGGCACAAGCCTTAAAAGCGAAGCCTGTATTCTCATAGGATATGCAAAGATGTTGGAGCTAGTACATTGGGGGCTATCTGGCCTAAAAGAGTTGTATGTTGCAGGCAAAGGACACTGATCTGTTTTGATGATTTGTTTGACACTGATCATGGAGGTGTGTGACTAGACTGTTGTGTTCTACTCTTGATTCAGTCCACTATTTTCTTATTCCCCATTCTGAACTTTTGGAACAATAATGTATATTTTATGCCACTTCATGTTTGAGAACGGAGAAAAGTAGACTTACAAGCTGGAATAAAAATCTATATTTGGAACCTATCTTTTCCTATCAAAAATAACAGGTGGAGACTATGTCTTTATTGAAAGAATCCAATGTATGTCAGACTTCCATCCTATACATAAAAATCCCATGCTTATACAAAGGGTTGTGGACTTAACCATAATCAACTTGATATCATATGCTTTTTTGTTGAAAATGAAATTTGATCCTAGTACTGAATTTTCTTGCCATATACTATAGGAGATGATTTACCCAGGGTTACAATTACTGTCATAGAGCTCCATAACCAAACACTTTCTTACAGAACTCAGTACCACTGTTCTAGGGATGGCACCATCCACAAAGTGGAAAGCCCTCTCCTATTATTCAGTAATTAAGAAAATGCCATCCAGCCATCATCCTCTCTCTCTCTCTCTCTCTCTCTCTCTCTCTCTCTCTCTCTCTCTCTCTCTCTCTCTCTCTCTTATTTTTTGAAAGAGAATATAAAGCTGTTATTCCAGTTTTGACTTCACTGTAATGTTTTCCTGTTTTTATAATTGATAAACAAATTCATCTCTTTGTGTATAAGTAGACTATCTTGGCATTCAAAAAGTGTCTAAATTCTTTTATTCCTATGAGGTAGTGGTGGTGAAAATTCAGGTTTGTTTTAAATTCCACTGACAGTCAGTACTATAGCACTCAAAAATGTCTAGTCACTGAAAATACAATGTGACACTGACTAATATAAAGTGACTTTTTAAAAACTGTTCTTGACAGAAGTGGTTTTATAAACTGAAAAATTTCTCTTACTCTGCTTAATTTAAATTATTAATTTTATTAATTCAATGCATTATTATTAATGCATTATTTAAACTATACATTTTAGAATGTTACATATAAAAATAAAGTATGGCTTTTATTATTTTAAAACTGGTCCAAATAAATCAGCTGCATATGTAGCAGAGGATGGCCTTGTTGGACATCAATGGGAGGAGAAGCCCTTGGTCCTGGGAGGGCTCAATGCCCCAGTGTAGGGGAATGCCAGGACAGGGAAGTGAGAGTGGGTAGGTTGTTGAGCAGGGTTAGGGGGAATGGAATAGGGGGCTTTTGGGGAGGAACCAGGAAAGGGGGAATACATTTGAAATGCAAATAAAGAATATATCTAATTAAAAAAGAGAGAATGGCACATAACTCAAATTAATGGCAGATTAGACAACATCATACAGCCATATCTTATGGATGTAGATTGTCTATTAAAATGTTATCCTTTCCAAATCTCTATTGTGTCAAGTTGATGTAAAACTAGCCTGCACAGGAGGTGGAATGCATTTTTACTGAGCAGGCTTCTTCCTTTTTATACCTGACAAAAGATTATATATGTCAATCTAAGCTTACACTTTTAGTTTTCTAGCTTCAGTTGTATAACCTATCAATGGAATTTTGTATTGGAGTAGTAGATCCCATACCTTTCAAATTCTTGGCACAAAACTCAAAGTACTATGTCCCCATCAGGTTATGCCAACCCATTATTAGTAATTCCCCACCATCTATGATCCTTTAACCATGAGTAATGAGTCCTTGACATTCACAAGGATGTTAAGTTGTTCTTATTTTATATTATCTACCACTCAAAATATAAACAATTAAAAAAAAAGACAAAGCAAAACAAATACCAAACAACAACAGAACAGAGTGTAGCTTGGGACTCACAGAGATTAGAGCAAGCATCCAAGATTTCTGAACCAGATGGTATACAGTGAGGTGAGAAAGGTCACTTGCAGTTGCAATGAAAAGAAGCAATTACTTCAAAAGGAACAAATCTGTTGTGAAGAGTCCTTTACAATAAATGACCTTAGTGAACAACAAGGACCATTCGATAGCTAAATAGCTGCACAGAACTGGGTCACACTGACCCCAAATGGCCTACCATTTAAAATTCTGCCATTGTCAGTTATCTTATCATGATGGGCATTCAGGTATGAATCTTTGAATGAAGTGAATCTGAGTAATGGCAAATAGGTATGGTTGGTAATACTAAAATATTTAACTCTAAAGTCAAGAACAGTGATTTGTGTGACACAAATCATTATTCATCATGATTATAAATGCACTGAGAGACCTGAATGAGAAATTTCATATTTCAAATACTAAAATAATTACATGTAGATCTCTTTTGGAGCTCTTCATTTTATCTCTGGTTTCTTTGCTTGCTGTGTCCTGCATAGCTCAGCACCTTGACGTGAATCAGTACCTAAATGAATGAGAGAGAGAGAGAGAGAGAGAGAGAGAGAGAGAGAGAGAGAGAGAAGACACGTGTACATAAAAGCTAGGTTCAAGTAGTATGTGTTCTCTTTGATGAAGTAGCATCAGTTACAAAAGAGCCTAAACCTCAGCTTGTTTACTATGTACATAACAAGGGGGCTGTGTCAGAGTTCGTCTCTACAGGAGAGCAGTCACAGGCTATAGATATCTGGGAGGAGGAAGGTGCTCACAAAAGTCAGTAATTCACCAACTGTCACATGTGGGCAAGTGGAATGCTTTGTGAGTCTAAAGCTGAGCATAGAGAGCTTTGCAATAACCACAGGTGTGAAGCATTGTTCTCTGACATGTCTATACCTACATCAACAATATATATTGGTCTGCTCTTTATAGCATTTTCAGGGATTCACTGGCTCCAAACCATTGCTGAAGGTTTGCCATCCATATTATAAAGAGAATAATGTGTCTTATTATTTTGATTTAAGACAAAAAGCAATACAATCTTCTGAATTCTTATAAAAAACATTCGCTGCATAGTACTGGCTATATATTAAATGAGTATACTATAGAAAGAGAAAGTCTGTGAAATATACAAGGTTTTCAAATGAAATATTATTAGTATTTTATGAAAATAGAAGTAAGGCAGACTTTCAAGTCTGCACTTTAGGCCTGTTTTGACTTGGAGAGTCAACAGGACCTTGCCATTAATCAGAGAACACCATGATTGGTATCCGGCTATAAGGAAAATAGAGCTGTTTTTCACCAGAATCATGTTCAAGAATCAGGTGTCAGTGAATGAGAGATTGGTGTAGACACCTCATCCAGTAAACACTGAAAAGACTATGCCCTCCCAAGAAGCTATCATCACCGTGAGGAACATTAGACTTAGAAACTAGCTGAAAAGTCTAATGGCGAACATGATATCTTCCAAGGCATAGAAAGGGTGGCCTACCATTGCATAGATAATTGAACACCCTGAGTGCTCTGTAAACTAACAGACCTGCATCAGAAAGTGTCAAAGAAGAAAGGAAAGAAGGAAGTAATAATAGATAGACACAGAAGATGAAAGGCAAGTGTGGTCCCTGCCAAATCTGGAAGAGGTGGAATCTGCTGGAATCTTCCATGTGTGTGGTGACTTCCAAATACAGCATCTGGCCCAGGCACCAGGAGTGTGAGACGGTGTTTCTTGGAGTTTTATGGAGACTTGCCCTGCCAGGCTGTGCTGTAGATGTTGTGTTGGAAGAGTACTATGCTGGGGTGATATTGTGCTAGAATGGAACTGAGTAGCACGGTCCCATAGGTTTTAAGGTTTCACCTGCTTTCCCTGGCAGGGGTGCCGTCTGTGGCTCTAGTCACTTCACTAAAGGAGATAGTTCTTCTTCTCATGATCTACTAGCAAAGCCAGGGCGGGTCTGCCAAACCTTCCACATTGGCCTGGCTCTGGACATTTGTTCCTGGTAGCCTTACATCCTTATATTGTCCCACTGGCCTCTGTGAAGGAGGCAAATGAGAAGTTTCTTTCTGTTCCTTAAGATTACCATCATGCACCATATACAGAATGGCCAAAAGGCCATTATGTATTCCAGTGATAACTTGGCTTTTAAAGTTCAGATTGCTCTTGAATTCCTTGTGTAACTGACAATTATCCTGAACTGTAGATCCTCCTATTCTAACTTCCCAAGTGCAGCTTGGGCCACTGCACATGGTTCCTTTTGGTTGTGGTTCTTGAGACCCATCTTGATTTATAGCTCTGACTGTTCTGAAACCCATGCCATGCTTTCTGCCTCAGCATTTGAATTTCTGCAGTCATGGGTTTTCACCACTATTCCTGCACTGGGATTCTTATCAGGTCCCAACTAACATTTCAACATCTTCAGACAAAACTATTCTTCTCTTAAGGCAAGAATCTCCTGCTCAGTTATAAGTAGCCTTCAAACTAATATTCCCTCTTCATCTCCTGTGGTCTTAGGGTCATGTTGGACTGTTAGTGGTTAGTGATGATTTTGAGCTGCTGGCCTCAATAGAAAATCCTCCCCATGCCCACTTCACCTTCCTGCCTCAGAATTCGGTGTTCCTCATATTTTCCTTCTATACTAGGAGAGTTTGTGTACTCATGGACATGGCACAAGTCACCCAATCTTTTCCCCATCCCCACTTTCTTTGTCCCTCTCCCTCTTGATCTCTTTCTCCCTCCTTCCCTCCCTCTGTGTCCCTCTCCCTCTTCCCCTCCCTCCATCCCCTGCCCCTCTCTATTTCTTTGATAAACTCTCATGTAATTCTTCAGCTCTTTTAGCTCAAAGTGTAGATGGGCCTGTCTTCCTATTCCCTCCACCCATCAAATCCTAGAATTACAGGTGCGCACCAACCATGCCTGAATTTCTACCATTTAAAATCAAAGTTGTTTAAAAAACAAAATACATATAAGCACACATGTATATATGTATAGGAATCCATGTTTATAATTTTAAAAAGAGGTACTAAATATAATGTATAATATAGACTTCTGCTCACCCTGTGAAGTCAATTCACCATTCTTAAAACCCTTCTAAAATTCTTCTATACCTTTGAAAGTTTATGTCTATCTTTTTCTTCCATTAACCTTGGATTCATATTAAAGAATAAAAAGAAAATAAAAATAAGGTATCAATTTGTTGTATAAAGTTAATATATGTATACCATCCATTTAAAACAGATAATGCTTAAGATAATTAATAATTTGTTAATATTATATTAATATTATAGCCCACTTGAAATATATATAGATATTAAAACAAAAATATATTTCTTATATGAGTTACAGAAAGATTTAAGTTGCACCCTGAATGAGTTAAGAATGTGAATTCATATTAGAAATTAAAATTATTGAGAACTCAGGTATATAATATTTTAAAGATCACATTGAAAATAATGTGGTTAAATTATTCTCAAATTAAACTTTTATAGTTATGTGTTAGACTCTACTGAATAGACTGTGATTTTTCAAAGCAATGACTCTTATTTCCAGTGTATAATTTAAAATTATTACAATAATCATACAAGAAATAAAATATTAGGAATGTAGAACTCCTAGAATTTGGATGAGAGGTAAATTACAGAATCATTTGAGAAAAGATTAAATGTGGAGTCAGGATTAAATACATTAAAAAGCTTGAAAAGCTGAAGAAACTCAGGGCAAATTAAAGGGAAAAGAATTGTTATGAAGTTAAATTTTTCTAAAAAGTTTTGAGCTAAAGAAACAAATATGACAGCCAAGTGTCTGACATTAGGGTTATTCCTTAAAATACTCCAAGAAAACATTTCACTTACATACCATCTTCTCTCAATGTTAATATTAAGTAAGTTGTATATGAAGAATTTAAATATGTGTGTGAATTTAAATGGTTGCTGCTCATGAATGGAGTCTCTAGCTCAAATACATGAAAGCATGCTTGGCAATGCATGCTTTCAACCCATACTGTAGACATGGCTTAGAGACAGATTCTAGGGTCTTTCATGCCAGCAAGTGCAGATAAAACAGTAAGTGGTGGATTCAGTAAGGGACTTCTCAAATAATAATTTAGAAACCTGGTTTAGGAAGAAAGCTGACATCACCCTCTGTCTTCTACATATTCCTGCACTGGTTCCTGTACCAGTGTGTATCACACACATGCACACACACACACACACACACACACACACACACACACACACAGAAACACACAGACACACACACATGTAACACACAGTAGCAAGTGCTCTGTTATTTATATTCTGTGCTTCATACTGTCAACAAAGAAATAAAATGAAACTGACTTTTATTCTAAAGTTCTGTCATGGGAAACAATGCTCCTTGAATCTTTTTCATATTCCAATGGAATTAAGAATTAATCCTATGTACTGATCAATATTTGAAAGAGAATTGCAGAAAAGTTGAAAGGAGTATATAAGATAAAAAAAAAAAAAGAATTAAAGAAACCAGAATGTGTTACAATGTATATAAAACTGTCTAAGAACACATTCAACTAAAGTTAAAGAAATTTATATATAATATATATATAATATATATATTCATAACATATATTCTACATCTATATTCTATAACTTAGAATTTAAAAGTCTTCATGAAAACAAATATAAATATTTTCCCTGTGGAATACAGTGTGTGAATTTTTTTTCAATTTTTTTCCTTCCAAAAATAAGAGATTATTTAAGACAATTTAAGACT
This sequence comes from Mus musculus, assembly GCF_000001635.26. NCBI lineage: Eukaryota > Metazoa > Chordata > Mammalia > Rodentia > Muridae > Mus > Mus musculus. The sequence goes on from NC_000081.6 coordinate 20,426,876, forward strand.
GTAACAAAAACCAAAAAGGCTATTACAAAAAAATAAAAACAAAAACAAATATGGAATCATAAGAAAGTGCATTTTACAACTTCTAGATGCTATTTTTTTTTTTTTAGTTGATGAGATTCAAACTTGAATGGCCAAAAAAGTTACAGATTACTTATAGTACCACGACATTCTTGCTATACATATTCTATAAATATTAAGGATATAAAAGAAGCTAACTTTTCATCCCTTCAATTAGATCAAAAGCACAGAAATCCTATGATTATTGATGTATCAAATCCTACTGGAAAAAAAAAATACCTTTTGGATTCTAACCACAAAAAGACTAAACCACCAACCAAAGAGTACACAGGAGGGAACCTATGGTTGCAGCTTGATATGAGAGAATGAATGGGAGGGGAGCCCCTTGGTCCTGTGGAGGCTCAATGACCTAGGGTAGGGGAATGCTAGGGCTCTGAGGTTCTGAGTGGGTGGGCAGGTGGGAGCGCATCCTTATAGAGGCAGGAGAAGGGATATAGGACTTCTGGAGGGGAAACTGGGAAGGGGGATAGCATTTAAAATGTAAATATATAAAATTATATATATATATATATATATATATGTATATATATATATATATATATATACACACACACACACACACACACACACACACACACACACACACTGTGGACAAACAAGAAAAAGGGAGGAAATATTCAAAGTCAGTCATTTCTAATAAAAAATAATATCAAAGTGTGGCAATGTTTGCCCTTTTGAAGAGAACACGAGACATTAAATCCTGAATTGAGGGAAATCATATTTACTATGTCTAACATTCTGTTCATTTTTCAATGGAGCTCCTTAAACATATCTAGTCAAAGAATGGATGCACACAGACACAAAAACACTGGCCCTTTCTAATCACTTTCCCCCTGTTCACCTGTTCACTTCTAAAGTTCTCTTAATCTCATTCTCTTAATTTTTTCATATCCTATATGTACATCTTATATCTTATACCTTATGATATCTATTGTTAATTTTCCAGTTATCTTGTGTATTAAAATATTATATTAAAATGGTTTGTATGCATTCTGTACTTTATTTTAGTCTGCCTCTTTTATTTTTATTTTCTTGATTTAATATATTCCATGATAGTTTTGGGATCTGTGATGACTGGTACATCTTATCCTGAAATTCAAGAGCTTTGAAATGATTTTCAAGGAGTTATCACTGAGGGAATATAGAGTATGAGGAAATGAAGGAAACAAGTACGGTCTAAGGAAAGTGATTTATTGCTGATTTGTAAGTGTAAATAGAACGTGATCAGACTTGCAGAAAATATAACTGCCATTTCCCAATACTGGAAAACATGATTTGTTTTGGTATTATTGTATATATCTAAATTAACTGGTCTACCCAATATGCTCACTCTTTTTATTTCCTTTACTTTAAAATAGAGCTTATCTGAATCCATATATTTCTTCAAAGTCTATGAAGAAAATAACATATTAGTTTATCTTTAATAGATGAATATGAATATATAATTTAACACACTTATAGTAGTATTTATGAGCTAAATATAGTTGCTATTTGACATCTAGAAAGAACGAGGTGAAAGAGAGTCATCATCATTGTTACTTTAGTCAATGACTTTATTCAAGCTTATCCTTAGAAAGTGTATCAAATGCAGTTTTGCCTGTACAAAGTAATGTATAAAGACTTAAAATTTTGTTAGAATATAACATTTTTCTGAGTAAGAAACAAAATAAAATATGCAAAAAAAGTGCTGTAGTTTACTCTTTATGCACTGTTGTTATGCAAGCACTATTATAACCCTGGGAAAGGTAACTTTCTAGAGGACCCAAAATTGACATTCCTTAAGTCACTGTAATAATGCCTGAGAATTTACTTTAAATTGTGCACAGTATTCAATTATATTTTTTGAAAATTTAAACTAATCTTACTTGGCATTTGTTATTCATGGAGTCATTCTAAATTCGATTTTGATGGAACCTTAAGACTTATTTTTTTGATTTAATTTCATTTTTTACTTATTCACTTTACATCCTGCTCACTGCTCCCCTCTCATTCACCCCCTACCACAATTTTCTCTTTCCTCAAGTCTTATTTTTACTTATATTCTTTCTTTCTTTCTTTCTTTCTTTCTTTCTTTCTTTCTTTCTTTCTTTCTTTCTTTCTTTCTTTCTTTATTTTAGTGGGCATGTCTCAGGAGGTAAGAGAGAGAGGCAAGTGGCATAGATATGAGTATCCATCACCTGATGTGGGTGCTGAAAGTGTCCTCTACATGAAGATCATGCATTCTTATCCTCTGAACCATCTCTACATGCCAAGTAAGCCTTGATGTTTCAATTTTTTCCTATTTTTATTACATATTTTCTTCATTTACATTTCAAATTCTATCCTGAAAGTCTCCTATACCTCCCCCCACCTCCCCTAGCCACCCACTCCCACTTCTTGGCCCTGGTGTTCCCCTGTACTGGGGCATTGTGTTCTCATGTGGCTCATATCTCTAGCTGCATATGATGTTTCAAATTTTATAGATCACAATCTAAAGTGAGGAAATTTAGGAGGTTCTTTATTTTATGAGAAGCTTAAATGTAAGAATAAGCTCAAATGAAATATATGAGTCAAGGTAGATTGAGGGCCAAATATTCCTCCAATTGAACAGCAACAATTTTCAAAATGAGACCTTTATTTATCCCAATGTCTATTAAGTATGTTTCTATATCTATATATCTAACAATTATCTATAATCCTATCTATCATCTCTCTAATACCTACATATAAATACATCTATTTACTTATCCATCAATATATCTATGTTCTCTGTGTGTTCCTATAAACATTCACATCAAGTTATTTAGCATGGAACCAAGAATTACAAGTCCTTAGTCAAGGAGTTACTCTTCTGTGTTCTTAAAATCATTAGGCATAATGATTTAGTCATTCAAGAAATGCATCAGATCACATGCACATCACTAAATATGACAAACACAGGCTGGGTACAAAATCAAGCCATAGAAATTGGAATGTCCCATTTACCAAATCTGTGACTTCAACAAACATCATAACTATTGTGTTTCCATTTACTTTAATTTTTCTCCTTCTATCTCCTTTTGAGTTATACCTTTTATTTTGTTTTTCCTGTGTTTTCTTCACCATTTTATTTATTTCTTCTTATATTTGATTTTCCACATGAATCTTTATGTCCCTTGTGTTTCAATACTAGAACTTCAGCCAGAAAAATAAAACCCATTTTTCTTCTGTCTCTATTCTATTTTATCTATTGTACTCAATTATTCTCTGTAGCAGTGAAAGGCCTATTTTGTAGAAAATCTCTGTATATGACATGGGTACAAGCATGGCTTTTCCCCAATCAGCATTTAAGAAATAAAACTTCTAACTATCTCCCACTGGGAACCATTAAGCTGCTATAACTGTAGTTCAGAGTCAGCTTCCTCACCTGTAATATTAAAGATTACCTTCTATTCCCTGAGGAATACTTCAAGTTGGGTTCTGTGTCTCACATGGCACCTTAAGTAGCATCTCTTAGCAAAAATATATTAAAAAATAGTTTTCAATGTAGCCTATCTACCTGTTACTACATAGACTACAGCTCTTATTTAAATGTGTCAATATAGAAATAACAGGGAGGAAATGGAGTAAGTTACAGAAATAACTCAAATGCTGCAATAAAGATTCACTGTATTTTTTTTTCTTTTTTATTAGATATTTTCTTCATTTACATTTCAAATGTTATCCCCACTGTATTTTTAAAGCCTAAAGTATGTAACGTGGAAACAATTAAAAGAAACAGAAGATCCACCTGGATTTCTTTCTAAAAGAAATACCAAGAAAAAGCTATATATATATATATATATATATATATATATATATATACACACATATATATATATATATGTATGTGTATATATATATATATATATATATATATATATATATATATATATATATTCTTTTTAACCTCTAAATTGCTCATGTCAAATACTATAATAGTAAATTTTTTTCAGTAGCCAGAAAGCTCAGGCTACCATGTTTATAGAGGAGCTGTGCAAATGAAAGGCAACACGGTGTTGCCTCATTAATTTTCTTAATTTGTTCCCTCAAAGAGATGGCTTATTTACAGGAAAAAGATGATGGCAAAATATTCATAGTGTGTGGAATTTGTCATTTTCTACTTCAATTGATTTTCCACTGAGGAGCTAGGAAAATTCATTTGAGAAAAAAAAAAGAGCTTTTTTATTTTTTCCCAACAATCTGTGCTTAGAAAATTGGATATCCATATGCAAAAAAGATTAACCTAGCACTATTCACATATATAAAATAGGGTGCATTCCTAAATATAACAGTGAGAACAATGAACTTTTATAGTTTAAAAAAGAAGTAGAAAAATCCTTGCGATCTCAGACTAAGCAAACATTACTAGATAGAGTTCCAAAAGAATAAACTAGAAGCCATATTAAATATTAACAGTAATTAAAATAAAATCTTGATATATCAAAAACCTTTCACAAGAGGGAAACTGTATGTATGTATGTATGTATGTATGTATGTATGTATGTATGTAATGTGTAATGTTGATTATCCTATTGATATATTCTATTATCAACAAAGAACCGAATATCTGGCCATGTCTGTGTAGAAAACTATTAAGTTCTTTGAGGTCAGAACACTTTGAATATGAGCATCACCACTCCATGGGTAGTGTCTATGGCTGCATAGTAAAGTGAACTCCAGGGGCAGAAATGGAGAAGAGACTGAGGGAAAGATGGTCCAGTGTTCTGCCCAACTTGAGACCCATCTCAAGGAGAGGTTCCAATGTCAGGCACTATTACTGATGCTATGGTGTGTTTACAGACAGGAACTTAGCATGGTTGTCAGCTGAGAGGCCCAAGAAGCAGTGGACTCAGACAGATGCAGATACTTCCACCCAACCATTGCACTTAAGTTGGGGACCCCTGTAGTTGAATTATGGAAAGGCTGGAGGAAGTTGAAGAGGAGGACAACCCCATAGGAAGACCAGCAATCTCAACTAACCTGGAACCCTGAGATCTTGCAGACACTGAGCTACCAACCAGGCAGCATACACCAGCTGATGTGAGGCCCCCAACACATATACAGCATAGGACTGACATGTCTGGGTTCAGGAGAAGAAGCATCTAACTCTGAAGAGACTTGAGGCCCCATAGAGTTGGTAGTCCTGGCTGCAGTGAGTGGGAGACGGGGCAAAGCGGGTGGGAGAGATGAAATGAGGAACTGTTGGAGGAGGGACCAAGAAATGGGCAACAACTGAACTGCAAAAATAAAGGTAGTATTGATAATAATTGATAATAATAATTATTATTATTAATAGTGGAGGTCAATTGGAAACTATCCTCAGTATTATTCCATTGTATTTTTCAGTATTTTTCTCTCTGCTTTGTGAATGCCTCAGACTACCCCATAACTTCTGCAACATAGTTGACTGTTTAACTATTAGAAAAAAATTGAGCCCTCTTTCTTTAAAATGCAATATATGTTGCATCAGCTCCAAATAAAATTAACTAGTATAAAGTCGAATAACGTGATTGTTAATCATATAGTTAAAAAAATAATAAAATATGAATTTAATATTAAAATAAAATTGCAAAGATGCTACAAAGAGCAACACATTCAAATAGATACTTTAGCTAATATGACATATAAGTGGCTAATACATGAAACATACTTAACAATGAAAGGCTTAAATAAGCATGATAGATACACAAATGTGGCTGGCTAACATCTACCTCAGGAAGAACAATAAACAACAGTAGGTTGTTACTTAAACATAGTACTTTATACTGACAAGGAAAGTATACTGGAGATGCATAAGTAGCATTATGTAGAACATAGACACACAATCAATGAATCAAGTTATCTAAACACATAGTGTCTAACAACATGTATCTCTAGTTAGGATTAGCACTAAACATCAAAGAATTGTTTACAGTTTAGAGAGTTTTTAAAAGGAAGATTTTACGAGGAGCACTCTCATACAGGCAAAGGGGAAGTGGGGAGGGCAGATGTGGGATGGGGGTGGTGGTGGAGGGATAACTGGAAAGTGGGATATCATTTGAGATCTAAACAAATGGAATGATTAATAAAAAACAGACAAACAAACAAGCCATGAAACCCAAAAAACCCTTATGAATATCATCTGTTAGTGGCAAAATCAGAACAAAATTAAGTATTTTGAAATATTCAACAAAAAACAAAAAACAAAAAAAGGAAGATTTTAGGATATACCTACCCAAATTACAAATGGCTTATATCCCAGAATCTAAAGCCGAGTTGTGGAAACTACCTTTGAATATCCCACTGTATTGCCTCCGGAATGGAGGTTGATACAGTGAGAACATAAACCATCCCCTGATGTTCTTGACCATTTGGGTATACTGCCCATTGTGAAGGTCATGAAACAAGCAGCCTCAAGAACCACCAACAAACATGCACACTTCTTCCTTTTATTAATCACTTTATTTGTTTACATTTCAAATGGTATCTCCCTTCCCTGTTACCATTCTACAACCTTCTAATCCCCTCTCCCTTCCCCTTCCCCTCTTCCTTTATGAGGGTGTGTCTTAGTCGGGGTTTCTATTCCTGCACAAACATCATGACCAAGAAGCAAGTTGGGGAGGAAAGGGTTTATTCAGCTTACAATTCCATACTGCTGTTTATCAACAAGGAAGTCAGGACAGGAACTCAAACAGGTCAGGAAGCAGGAGCTGATGTAGAGGCCATGGAGGGATATTCTTTACTGGCTTGCTTCCCCTGGCTTGCTCAGCCTGTTCTCTTATAGAACCAAGACTATCAGCCCAGAGATTGTCCCACCCACAAGGGGCCTTTCCCCCTTGATCATTAATTGAGAAAATGCCTTACAGTTGGATCTCATGGAGGCATTTCCTCAACTGAAGCTCCTTTTTCTGTGATAACTTCAGCTGTGTTAAGTTGACACAAAACTAGCCAGTACAGGGTGCTTCTTTACTCAATTACCCACTCCTGCTTTGCCACTCTAGCATTCACCTACACTGAGGCATCAAACCTCCACAGGATCAAGGGCCTCCCCTCTCATTGATGTCAGAAAAGGTCATCCTCTGTTACATATGTATCTGGAGCCTTGGATACCCCTATGTGTACTCTGTGGGTGGTGGTTTAGTCTCTGGGAGCTCTGGCTGGACTGGTTCCTTGTTATTGTTCTTTCTATGGGGTTGCAATCCCCTTCAGTTCCTTCAGTCCTACCATGGTCTCTTCCATTGGGGTTCCTGGGCTTAATCTAATGGTTTGCTGTGAGTGTCTCCATCTGTATTGGTCAGGTGTTGGTAGAACCTCAGAGAATAGGCATACCAGGCTTTTGTCAGCACATACTTATTCTTATCAACTGACGACTAATTCTGGTCTCGAGTCTCCTTTCACCATCCTAAGAAATGCCGAGGCAGTTCCATACAAGCACATTAAGACTCTGGACACCAATAATTGTGTAACTGACCAATCTAACTTCCTTTTGCCACACCAAAAAAATGTGGGTGGCTATTTTTTAACATCTTATAAAACAGAAGTTTTTATAAAAGTACATTTGTAATTCTTAGGCACAGGCACATTATCTTAGATCGTTGGTAGGTATTCTGTTTCTGTCACCAGACACGCCATAGTATGCTACAAAGGATGATAAAGGATGATATGGGTGACTTTGTTCACGTATAGCATTAAGAAAATGATGACCATCTGAGTTGCTAGCACAGCTACACTCTGTTTAGGCCCACAAAAAAAGATCTTGCCAGGAAGTATCCACTGGAAATTTATAAAGGCCTTCTCCCCATATCTCCATATATTAACACAAAGCATCTAATGAATTTGCCCAACATGAAGAAATTGCTCATCAGCTGGAGGAACAATACCATGAACTTTGTAGAGTAGGCCATCTGTATCCACTCCTATAACTACTATAGGTGAAAACAATACTAATGAATACCATCTGTATAAAATGCATTATGTAACCAAAACCCTTCAGACATATATAATTAATGTATTGTAGCCTAAAAGGCAACTATAAATATTAAACAAGGTAATGCTACCAGTACAAAATTAACATAAAGGTGCAGAAACAAACAACATAAGAAGATTCCTTTAGAAAAAATGGAAACTATTTACAAACTTACATCAAAGAAAAATACGTCAAAATTTTTCAAATAAGCCAACAAATAAGCAAACTAATGGACATAATATCTTTTCTATATGGAGACAATTCAACAGAATTAAATAATAAATGATACAACGTAGAAATTAGTCAAAGAGATTTAGGTCATAAAACTATACTGTATAAGTAAATATTTTTTTATAAAATGACTACATCAACAAAAAACTTCATCAAGCAGAGGGATAAATTCTGTCCTTGAAGACAGATATTGTGAAATAATCCAGCTGTCATGAAGGAAAAGCAAAACAAAATGTAACAGAACAAAGCAAAAAAAAAAAAAAAAATCATGAATTTAAGAAACATTAAGGTACCTAGTAAACCAATAATTTCAAATAGCAAAGAGCCTGTAATGAATCTCTTATGTTTTAGTGGGATATACCTATGCATGAATCAAAAATAAATAACATGAATATTATGAATGTGAGAATGAAAGAACATACTTTTGAAATTAATAAATCAAAAGGAAATTTAAAACAAATTATGTGGAGTTTATGTGGAGTTGTAACTCAGTGGTTGACAGCATATCTAACTTGCATGTGTCCCAAAATTAGATTCCTATAACCACAAATGAAATTTTGTACAGGAGGTAAAATATGATATATTTAGAATTAACAACAAATATTTAAGGTAAGTAAAATTAAATGCATTTTAAAAGTTAAGCAGTAGTTTTCATTCTAACTGGCAGGGAGACGAAAACAATAATGGGAGACAGCAGGAGGGGGCACCTGGTGGGAGAAGGGACAGTGAGGAGAAAAGGAAAACAGGATCAGGTATTGGGGGAGTGGGGAATAGGATTGAAGCCCTGAGGGCCAACTGAAAGAATGGAAACAGGCAACCTGGGGGTGGGGGGTAGGAGGTGGGGTGACCATCTGGAATGTACCAGAGACCTGGGAGGTGTGAGATTCTCAGTACCCAAAGTGAGGGGCCTTAGATGAATTGCCTAACAGTGGGGAGAGGGAACTTGTAGAGCTCACCTCCAGTAGAAAAAACAGGGCATCAAGTGGAGGGATGCAGTTACCAACCCACAGTCAAAAACTCTGACCCAAAATTGTCTAAAAGAACTTTAGGGACAAATATGGAGAAGAGACTGAGGGAAAGAAGGTCCAGTGCCAGGCCCAAATTGGGATCCAGCCCAAAGGCAGACCCCAAGGCCTGACACTATTACTGATGCTATGGTGTGCTTATGGACAGGACTCTAGCATGGCTGCCCTCCGAGAGGCACAAGCAGCGGAAGGGGTCAGATGCAGATACTTAAACCCAACAAATGGAAAGCGATGTTGGGCCTTATTTGGCCAGATACTGAGGCCTACTGAGGAAGCCTGAGCTTTTGATCGTGTTTAGACTTGTCTTGCTCACTTCAGTGCTGGAGTGACTCAGCAGGACTTGCTTAAGCCTGCCTTTGCCTAGCTACACTGATGTAGAATAACTTTATTGGCCCTGTCAGTCACCCAATACCCTTCTCTGCACCCAGTCATCTCACCTCACCAAAATTCCCCACCTACTTCCTCAACCCTATATAAACAAAAACTGATACAATAAAACCAGTTCCTGCTTTGACAGACTCCCAGCCAGGGTATTTTTGTTTTGGGCCCAGACACTCCAGGAGAGACTTGGCTGGGCTGGGTTCTCTCCTCTTGCCTGGACCTGCTGGCAGAGAGCCTGGGACCACTGTCTTGAATTAGGGAAAGGCTGGAAGAAGCTGAGCAGGAATGGGATGAGGAACTGTCAGTGGGTAGACCAGGAGGGAGATAATGACTGGACTTAAAAAATATTAAAGATAATAAAAAAATAGCAGATAGATATGCCTGATGAATTAACTTTAAGCCACATGTTCAAATGTCCTGCACTGGTAGTTTTAAAATGAAAGGGGTTGACTACACATATGGTTATATTTTCAGTGCTGTGTGAGGTGCAGACAGGAGGATTAGTGGAGTTTCCTTTCTGGAGTTCTAGTGTACACTAGGACACCAAAGAAAAGAAGAAGAAATTGGGATAATCTATTATTGTGTGTATGACTGAATATTGTTTGAATCACTTTGAAAAACAAATAGGAAGATTTTAACAAAAAATAATTGACAAGCCTACCTTGCAACCCCCTGACTTCTCTTTTAAAAAACATCTAAAATTAATTAAAAAATGAAATTAAACAAACAAACAAACAAACAAAAACCATGTCCTCTGAAATACTAAAACAGTTAAAACACACAAACACACATACAACATGATGTGATGAATGAGAAATATACTCAATAACCTCAGTAATTTCCGGCTTGGTTCCCAGCAGTTGCACATTTTTGAGTGATTTACTTAGTACAGCTTTGCTGGAGAAAACACATCACTGAGACTCAAAACTCACCATTTTGTTTGTTCTTTGTTCTTTCTCCTTTTAGTTCAAGGTGTCAGCTCTCAGCTGCATGTTCTAACTACCATGCCTGCCATTTTCTGTGACACTTACACACCGTGATAGAATCTCTTATTCTTTTGTAACCATACGCCAAATATGTGTAAAATGTGTATGTTTCCCTCATCATGGTGTTTCATCTTGGATAGACTTGGATAATGGAATAATATGCAAATATTCAAACCCAAGACATAATGGTGCAAAAATATGAGGTTTGCAGTTAGCTATTAGAAAAACCTTGTCAATGAAAGATCACAAATTTGAATATACATTTTATATTCAATGTCCACCAAACTAAGAGATAAATACAAAGACAAGGAGCTGCCTGGAATGAAGACTGTTGTTTATCTTTACTCTTCCAGACCATCCCTAGCACTGAAAGTTATCCCCACCTGCAGTCTCCCTTCCCTTTTGCCCACATCTCCTGTGTATCTCAAATATCATCCCCTCTCAACCTCCCTCTCACCCCACTCATTGCTGTATCTCATTGCCCATTTCCAGTACACAATCCTGCTAAACTACAGGTCATGCCAGCCAGAAATCAAGGTAGGCAGCCTTTGGATCTTCTCTCTTTATTCCTCCAGACACTGACCCCCAGTCTCATTCCCAACACTACAACAAAACACCAGCTGCACCCTTCCCTTACCCATGCCCACATTTCCTGTGAATCACACAGGTGATTGATTCCTTCTCAACCTCCCTCCCTTATATCTGCATCCCAAACTCAAATTCCACAAGAGTACTACTACACTAACTGGAAGTGAACAAGTAGGCTAAAGGCAGACTCATACCTCTTCTACTGCTCCTGAGATCCAATTCCCCTAGTCTTAGCCCTAGCTCTAACGCTGGAAACCTTTTGTAGTCTCTCTTTCCTCTATGATTTCATCTCCAGTGGATCACAGAGACCCTTTCTTTCAAACTTCTTTCCTCCAAAATTCTGAGTTACCTTGCATTCAACTCTAGCAGTCATTCCCTGTGAACACACCAGCTGAACGAGCAGGAAAACACGGAACACACAGCCAACATACTCCTTAAAAATCCCAGAGAAGAAGTAGAAACTAAGAAACAAGACAGCCACACACAAAAAGACAAATCCAGCAGCTAGCCATAAAATCATTCTAAACTCAGATTTTTAGATGCCACCATAAAAAACAACAACAGCAACAAAACCCACCACAATCAATAAATCCAGGGTAATATGAATTCAGTAGAGTCCAACTCTCTTAAGACATTAGAATCTGAATATTTCAACATACCTGAAGAACAATTAAAAGATCTTAAAACCAACCATATAAGGAGGAAACTGAATAGATTCTTTAATAAAATTCAGAAAAACAAAAACATAAATGAAAAAACTGGATATAAATCTGAAACAAAATCAAGAAAAAACAGAACAAGATGTAAAAAACAAAACTGCTGCATGGATTTAGGAAAGAATAAATGAAGAAAGTAAACACAGACTGAAAGAAGTCTAGAAATGAAAAATTGGAATTCAAACAGAAACTATAGCAGCAAGATTCACCAACAAAATAATAGAGGTGGAAGAGAGAATCTTAGGCATTGAAAATAGGATCTAAGAAATGCACAAATGATTCAAAGAAAACATAATCCCAAAAATCAATATACAGGACATTCATGAAACCTGGAGCACTATGAAATGACCAAACTTAAAGTTTAGATAGAGAATAAGGGGAGGAAACCAAATTCAAAAGTCCATAAAATGTCCTCAACAAATCAAAGAAAAATACATTTCCTAAGTTAAAGAAACAGATGCCTATAAAATATAAAAGAAACATATAGAACACCAAGTAGTTTAAATAAAAAATAAATTCCTTTCACTATATAATAATTAAAACATCAAATATACAAAGCAAAGAAAGAATATTAATAGTTGTAAGAGAAAAATAGCAAATAACAAATAGATGTAGACCTATTAGAATTTCACTGTATTTTTATTGGAGACTCTACAAGGCAAAAGGTCATAGAAAAATGTGCTGCACACTCTAATAGACTATGGATATTAGATAAGATTACTGTATCCATCCAAACTTTCATTACCATAGATGAAGAAATTAAGATATTCTATGACAAAGTCAAAATTACACAATGTACAGATCTAGCCCTATAGAAAGTTCTAGAAGGAAAATTCTAACACAAGGATATTAACTACCACATGAAAACACAGTGAACAAATACCAGAAATATTAAAAGAATTAAAACACACACCAGAGAGAGAGAGAGATAGAGCAAGAGAGGGGGGGGAGAAGGAGCGGGGGAGGGAGAGGGATACTCACTCATACCCACAACCACCAATAACAAGAAAGATAACAAAAGAACAGGACTTAACCATCAATGATAAGTGATATCTCTAAATATCAGTGGTTTCAATTTTCCAATAAAATGAGCCAGACCAATAGAATGGATGAGAAAATATGATCCATCTTTGTGCTTCTTACAAGAACACATCTCAATGTCAATGATAGGCAATAACTCCAGGAAAAGGGTAAGAAGAATACTAAGAAACAAGCTAGTAGAGCCATTTTAATATTAATCAAAATATATTTCACACCTAAACTACTCAAAAGAGGTAGGGAAGAATACTACAAATTGCCAAAGGGAAAATCCACCGAGAGAGAGTAAGTATAATTTGGAGGTCTTCATCAAACCTCTTCCCTCAGATCTCAGGGACTCCTGCAGAAGAGGAGGCAAAACAATTGTAAGCCAGAGGGAATGGAGGACACCAGGAGACCAAGGCCCTCTGAATCAACTAAGAAAAGAGGATATGAGCTAGCATCAACTGAAGCACCAAGCACAGAGCCTGTACTTGTTTACATTAGGTCCTCTACATATACATTGTAAATAGTGGTTCATTTCTATGTGTGATTCCTGAGTGTGAGAACAAGTAGGTATCTGACTCTTATACCTAGTGATGGCCCTTCTTCTCTTGTTGAATGACAAAGAGAGACTTAATCCGGAGGGGAGAGAAGGTGAGAAGTAATGAGCAGGAGTAAAGGAAATGGAAACTGTAATTCAAGACGTATTGTACATGAAAATAATATATTTTCAAAAACTGACAAAACGGAAAGTAAATGACAGAGCTGGGAGGGCAAGCATAGTTAGAATGTATTACATATATCTGTGAGCTTTTCAAAGAATAAATTAATAAAATCATTTGTATGTAAATTGTGAATTAACTGTTTATATCATACTGAGCTAATTATTTAAAATTGCATTTTCATTGTGGTTGAATGTTTATGGAAAAGTAATTTTTTAAAAACTCTTTGAATTAAATATTTATGATAGCCAAGCAATATGGTCTATAATTTAGAAACTAAAGGTCCCCCAATAATATCATGAAAGTAATTGTTTTATATTTTTCCCTATATGTAGCTCTCAAAGGGAGGAAGGTTAAATATGATAATTCACCATCTGGATTGGTATTAGTGGAATACTAGGATTTCTTTGGTCATTTTAAACATGAATGATAGTTGATGATAACACAGTTAATAAGAAATTAAAATGAGTAGGAGGGCTTGAGATAAATATCTTATTGTTTTGATTATAAAATGCAATATATTTTGATAATATTCATCCTCAATGCCTCATCTTAATCATATACATATCCCAGACAGTATGGCTTTAAACTTTTTTGGCCTCCATATATTATGTTTTTGGATTTCTGCAGTATATCAAGAAACACATTTTCTCCTTGTTGTAAAGTTAATTTCAACATGAACATTTATATATCATTGATTAATAATAAATAATAGTAATGTTCGTTTTCTTAATTAAATGTTCGTTTCTCTAAATTTTTATTATATTCAATATTTCTATAATTCTCTTTCTCTATAATACTTTATTTCTTCTTCCCTTTTTATCATCTTTCGGTACATTTACTGAATTACTTCTATCAGATTTTCACAATATTTGACAATCAGGTATTTCTTTAATTATGTACAGTTTATGGTTAATTAAAATGTTCTTGATTATCCTTATGATAAATACAATTTTAGCTGATCACTACATTTGATCTGTCAATTTGAGTTAAGCAACAGTAACAAAATCCAGAAGTCTGAAAATTGTCATTTTGCAAAATATTGATTCCCAGTATACCTTAAGAGTATTCTATAATTATCTTTTTAATTTATTACAAATGGAATAAGTGTTTCTTGGCCACTTATCAGACACTATGCCTATTTTTCCATGTCCTTGACAGGTATGCTAAATTTGAATGGCTATGTATCATTTAGAGCCCAAAGATATCTCAAACATTAGTAATCTGTATATTGTCATGCTAAAGTAAAAGCCAAGTATGTTAACTGTCAGACTGAATGGGAAGTGCTACAACAGATATCCTTGAATTTCATTGTTTCTCTCCTTTACATCACTCTTTTGAACTATTTTATGGAGAAGAAATATTACCCACTTTTTCCTATTTCAGGATTTTATTATTTTCAAATATAGCCTTGTGAGTTTAGCTTAGAACTTCTGATATAATGCTGACTGCATAGTAATCTCTAAAAATGGAGATGTGGAGATGACCTTTACGTCCCCACTGCATATTATATATATATATATATATATATATATATATATATATATATATATATATATATATATATATATCCTTGTTCAAGATTAGCAGTGTGGAGGCCATGAGCCTGGGGCCATTTTAGAGTTGATTATTCTTTTTTCCACTCATGGTTATGCTGAATTGCCAAAGCCAAGAATGGCATAAATGGTTAAAATCACAAATTATTCAGGTTTCTCAGCACTCTTTGCCTCTTCAATAAACACATTTGATCTCAAACACCAATGTCAGAGAGGGGGAAAAACAGATGCTGTTGAAAATCTTCTCAGCTCCTTTCAGCGTTTGCTCCTTAAACATACTGTTGGAAAAGCATTATTTTTTTCCATTCTGATTGTTCATTTCAGTTACATGGAGGTGACACAAAACAATAAAAATGACAATGAATATATATGTATTTACTTAGATATCTTTCTAATGTACAGAGTGTTTGAAGCACGTTCCATAAAATATTTATATGTACATGATATATACAATATTTGAAACATGGTTCTATTGCTGTATCATGTAATTTACTAAAAAGAAATTCTCATATGGAGATCAGGAACAAAAGATGCTGTAACAGGTATAATATGTGGTCTCACATACACAGCAACAGGGGATGGCTCTGAAAGCCTTGCTGGGATTCACAATGAATTATCAGTTGATTCAGTTATCATTTAATATTTTATCTTCATGTTTATTTATAACATTAGTGACTATAAAATTTTCTATATAGAGTGTGCACATTTTGGGGGTGCATAGGTTTAGATTTCAATAGATTTGTGATTTTTCTCTGTAAGTGTCGAAGTATGCTATTATCTATATGGACTGTACCCATTCCTTACTAAACTATGCTTTCTTAGTATTTCCTCATATTCACTATAGTGATATTTCTATAGCTTTATTATTGATAGACACATATGTAGTCTTTGATAGTTTATTCCTTTCATGTGTAGCCAAATAAAATGGGCCATTAATTTTCTATTAACAATCTGAACACATTAGTGAAACAGGTTCCATACCTACTTCTCACAACCTTGCTGAATCAGAAAGTTACTTTTTTTGTAAAAACATATTGAATTATATACTCTTCTAATTTGTTTATATAATGAGTTTATTTTGAATTCCTTGCAGAGATGATCTTAAAAATTTTGGAAGAAATGATACTTTAAAATGAAATATGCATATGGTTATTCTGAAACTTATACGTGTTCTTTGTTTCTAGAAAACAAAGATCTTTTCTTTAGCCATAGATAATACATTATATATTTCCTATAATTTTACATATTAACCATTTGCTCTTGTCATCAACAAGCAAATTAAGCAGATGTACTAGCCTAACTATCAAATTCTGAATAGAATGATTTGATATAAAATTTATGAGTAAATGAAGTATACACTTGCTTATTTTGGTGACACCTGTCATTGAACACTAAGTTACATGCATGTGAAGCAAGCGCTACACCACTATGCTACAACTTTAGCCCAGAATTCTTCCATGGATTTTTCATATGTAATTAATATCATGAACTGTAAACTGCTATGCTTAAATATCGTTGCATAGATATTGCAATACAGGAATATTAGTGACAATCACAGTGAAAAAAATCAGTGTGGGAGTTTGGCTGCCGTGATTTGAATTTTGATTTCGGGGTTTTATAATATGTATAGAACCACTATATATGTTTATTAGTTCACATCGACTTTGTCCATTTGAATCAAAGAAGATAATAGTATCACCTTCATACAAGATGTATTAGTGATATGAATGACACTAATTATAAAAGATAATAAGGATTTAATAAATACCCATAATTTAGTTTTAGTTTTAAGCATAATGGTGTTTTATTAGTGGCTATAGTGATTACTGTGTCCAAAGTAACTTGAGAAAGTGTCTTAGTCAGAGTTTAAATTCCTGCACAAACATCATGACCAAGAAGCAGTTGGGGAGGAAAGGGTTTATTCAGCTTACACTTCCACACTGCTGTTCATCACCAAGGAACTCAGGACTGGAACTCAAGCAGGTCAGGAAGCAGGAGCTGATGCAGGGGCCATGGAGGGATGTTCTTTATTGGCTTGCCTCCCTTGGCTTGCTCAGCCTGCTCTCTTATAGAACCCAAGACTGCCAGCCCAGGAATGGTTCCACCCACAAGGGGCCTGTCCCTCTTGATCACTAACTGAGAAAATGCCCTACAGCTGGATCTCATGGAGGCATTTCCCCAACTGAAGCTACTTTCTCTGTGATAGCTCCAGCCTGTGTCAAGTTGACACAAAACTAGTCAGTACAGAAAGAATGGGTTTGGTTTATGGTTTGGGAGTATAGTCAGTCCAACAGAGCAGGCATGGAGCAGAGCCACACCTGCAGTCAGTACGTAGAGATGCCTGCAAATGCTCTGCTTATTTTTTTCATTTTATTCAGACCAGACCTCATGGAATGGTAACAACCACATGCTGAGTAGGTGTAGTAGTTTTAATAAAAGTGTGGACACTTTGCCCCTTCTTAGAATTGGGAACAAAACACCCAAGGAAAGAGTTACAGAGACAAAGTTTGGAGCTGAGACAAAAGGATGGACCATCTAGAGACTGCCATATCCGGGGATCCATTCTATAATCAGCCTCCAAACGCTGACACCATTGCATATGTCAGCAAGATTTTGCTGAAAGGACCGTGATATAGCTGTCTCTTGTGAGGCTATGCCAGGGCCTGGCAAACACAGAACTGGATGCTCATAGTCAGCTATTGGATGGATCACAGGGCCCCCAATGGAGGAGCTAGAGAAAGTACCCAGGGAGCTAAAGGGATCTGCAACCCTATAGGTGGAACAACAATATGAACTAACCAGTACCCCCCGGAGCTCGTGACTCTAGCTGCATATGTATCAGAAGATGGCCTAGTTGGCCATCAGTGGAAAGAGAGGCCCATTGGTCTTGCAAACTTTATATGCCTCAGTACAGGGGAACGCCAGGGCCAAGAAGTGGAAGTGGGTGGGTAGGGGAGTAGGGGGGAGGGTATGGGGGACTTTTGGGATAGCAATGGAAATGGAAATGAAGAAAATACCTAATAAAAATAATAATAATTAAAAAAAAGAAAAGTGACTAATACAATACATTTGTACTATTCTCTTAAACTTATCATTGAACACATATATAGACTTCCAAAATTTGTCCCTTAGGTATTTATATATATAGATAGATAGATTTTAAGTTAACAGTGAAGGTTAGTCCACCTTTGTCTGGGAAGGTAGCTCATCAGGCAAGATGCTTGCAATTGAAGTCAGAGGACCTGAGTTTGAAAGCCCAGGACACACATAGGTTAGGGTAGATTTGGCAGTCTGACTGTTGTTAATCAAACATATGGAGGAGACAAATTATCTTGGTCAGAGTCACCAAAGTAACCAAAAATATTACTTCTGGGATCCAAGAAAGACTATGCTGCAATATATAAAGTAGAGAACAATCAAGCATGAAAAATAAAATCAGGTTTGGGCTTCAAAAAACTAGCGCAGGAATGTCTATATGCACTATCACATCTGTGCTCACAAAGATGTGACCAGGAACACAAGCAAACATGCATAAGCACACAAAAAGTAATCCTCACTTGGTTATGTGGTGAAAAAGACCAATGCCTATTCTCTATGTACTCTGAAATCCGGTTGTGTTCTATTTTTGGTATTATCAGCACAACTTCCAAGTCTAATTGGGTATCTTACCCAACTAGAATACCCAAAATTTCAACATGATAGGTTTTCTAATCTTTGTTATTGAGATAAATATTATCCAGATATAAAAGATGACCATTTACATAGGCAAATTTTCTCTTGTTTTTAGAAGGATATTTTAATCTCTGATCTCCATGGTGCCTGCCTAGTAGAATGAAATACATGACCTAATTATTCCCTTTTGCCAGTGCCAAATCTCTGTAATGAACACTGCTCAACTTTGCATCTTGTTGCCAGTATCCCTTTGTATTTAAGTGAGTGGTGTGTGTATATGTTATCACACCCCCCCACACACACACATACACACACACACACACACACAGAGAGAGAGAGAGAGAGAGAGAGAGAGAGAGAGAGAGAGAGAGAGAGAGAGAGAGATAGAGATAGAGAGAGAGAGAAACAGAGGCATCTGGAGAGAGGTATCATATCTCTGAGCAAAGATGATGCCAATATGGATGGGGAAAGTTCACTTTTCAATTCATGTCACTTCCTACAGCAGCACTTGTCTTGCCTGGTTTTATTACCTAAGGAGAAAAGTTGGCATGAACAATCAGAATGTGAGTCTTTCTTTTATTCTCTTTGGAATAGAGCACACACACAAGTGCAAAGTTCTACAATTTAAAACACATAGCATTGATTCTTACCCCCAGCACACTGAGCCATGAAGAAGAAAACCTTTCAATGTTTTCCATGCATTGTATGCTTGCATTTGGTTTTCTCTGCCTTATAGCGCTTCAATTAAAAAATAAACAAATACCTAACATACCTAATGGCATAATGAAGACAAACAATAATCCCTAGATAAACAGACAACCTTGCTAGTAATCTCATTTTTGTGATTTTAAGACTAGAATAGATTTGGTGGACTTTTCTTTTTAATAGTTGTTGGTCTTCCCCACGGTTCCCTGTACACAGCGATGCTGTGTTATACCGGTCATATAGACTAATGTTTTAGCAGCTTGTCGGTGCTTTTCTTTACCAAGATGATATACACAGACCTGAGGATAGTCTCTCCCAAATTGAAGTTACTGCTGCTTGAACTAGAATCCTATGTTTGGAGTGAGCTCCTTATCTCCTTCCACTTTGAGATTAGAAATGAGGCATTAGCCAGGATCTGTACTGTAGGAAAGGATTGGTGTGGGAACTCTGCAATGGGCCATGTGCAAGTATATAGTAGTTGAAAGAGGAACTACTACAAATATCTTTACAAGATTTGTGAAAACCTGGGTCCAAACTGTGCATGTTAGTAATGCCCATAACACCTGACAGACTGGTAATTGTAATAATTTTTGCAAGTTGAACAAATTAAAGTCGCCGTCTCATTGCATGGAAACCGTAAGGACTTGATCCATTTTATACAGTGTTTATTTTTTAATTTCTTACAGCCCAGTGATGACCTTTCCCTTGTTTACAATTATTTTTGGCTCTTCCTTGGAAAAATATTTACATATGACATAATTTTAATAATAAAATTTATTTTATAAACACTCTTCTATAGCTTTTTGTTATTAAAGAATTAATCCCTACTGAGCTATACTTATCTGATATATATATATATATATATATATATATCATATCATTTCTTCCACAAACAAATTTATATTATTTAACTCTTTTGCTACAATACATTTTCTCACTTTTGTTTGTATTAATTTCAATTTTTTTATTTGGTAGTAAACAGAATCTTGCATAACCCTCTAATTTCCATGGTGTAAATTCTTTTTATCTACCTTTCCATGCTACATCTAATTTTCTGTCAGGTAATACTCCAGTGCTCTCTATTCTACACCACAGGCTGGAGCGTAATTTGGAATGAATTTGTTCTGTGTAGAGATGAGGATGGTCATTCCCATTCTAAACTGGCAGCAATTGAGATACCCAGATTGGAAACAATGTTTCTACATACACACTTGGCAAGACACTGTCCTGTGTAAATTCTTACTGGCTACATGAGTGAGTTACAATAAAGTCAAGATTAAGTTTTTTATAGAGACTCAGTCAACAGAGCTGTAAATATTACATTTCTCCATGCTTCCTTCACATGATGGACAGGTAACGAAATTGTTTTGTTTGTAATGACTCCCCAAGCTATTGTAACTTGTCACAATATACAAAGCTTGGCTACACCAAATGCATCAACTTATTTGTATTACTTCAGTGGAACAAAAGATTTCTGAAAGACACACATTAATTTTACTCTCATTCAATGGTGACATTGAAAAGACATCATTATTTGTGCCAGTTGTTTGAGTTCTTGTTTTTAAACGGTACAGAGACTGTGTACTTGACATTCTTACTGACTTGTATTAAATTACTATCTCAAAATTACTGAATTCTTGGTATATAAGTGACAAAATTGCCATTTCTTGCAGAGAACTCAATTTTTTAATCAAAATTTTATTATTATATTGTCTATTAAGATATAAAATAAAGTATTAAATAGTGAAAACCAGAGAAAGATTGTTGTCACTGAGGTATCCATTGTGATTTGGATAATTTCAATGACTTAGTCTTATTTATTCAACAGCTGTTTTTCCTTGTTACAATATCCTATTGCCACTGAGCAGTATCATAAAATGTCAGTAATAACTAATAAACTTTTATTACAAAAACATGCAAATTTTAAAAATCTAAAAGTAAACACGAACAATTAAAAGAACTCATAATGCAGCCTGAGCAATTTCGACCACCTCAGAGTGTATGCTTGAATTGGTACAGAAACATGTACCTGGGGGGCAAGGAAATCCTTGACTATTAAGTATCACCAATAATTGCCTGATAGTCACTTAACCTGTAAAGATCGAGACAACTCGAATGTATACTGAGTTTATTGTTTTGTTCCACAAAACAAAAGATTCAAACTCCTGGGAAGAGCAAGGACCGAATCATTCCCCCGATTTGCCTCACAGAAGCATCCATTTTCAAAACACAGCATCAGGTCTAAAACCAGGTGCTAAGACTTTCTCATCTTCTAAATGTCCCGTTCTGCCTAGCTAGTCCAATGAGTCTTCCTAGAGAGGTTCAGCTTCTCCATTCATTCAAAGCACTCTACAATGATCGGTAGGGGGGAGAAAAGGACAAATAAGATGCATTTCAAATATAGGATTCAATTACTTTCCACAACTCAGAGACGTGTCAAAGGCACGCTGTGTTTTGTTTTGAGGGCGGGGAGATGACAGGGAAGGAATCCTGAGCCCTCATTGGCTCGTGACTAGCCACTGCAGCTGAGCCTCCCCAACACCCCCAACCCCCTCCATCCTGAGAGCATTATTGATCTGAAGGGTAAATGTGGAGGGAGCCACAGAGAGGGTCCAAGCGTTTCTGAGAAGAGAGGCTGCCTCTTCCAGGAACAAAGTGGTGTCTGCTGCCTGCCTGGCTTGGGAACCTTCTATGAATTAAAGGGGACAAAATGAGCGGTCGTGGTTCGCTACAGTGATTGAGAAGAGGAAAGAGACTGAGAGGCAGAGGGAGAAGTCGCACCTTGGAGCAAGGCTGTGTTGTTGCATCCTGCTGCTGCCCTTTCTAGGTTGCTGTTCCTGCAGCTGCGTTTGCTCTCACCCATCAGGTAAGGCTCTTTTTCTAACTAAGATTGGATTTGTGTGTGTGTGTGTGTGTGTGGTCGCTTCAGGGAACACGCACAGAGACGCATGCATGATTAATAAAGTGATGCCGGGCTAGGCAAAGCTGGAGAAAGCTGTTCACCGACCCGGCATCTGAATCTGAAGCTTGTGAAAGATTTGGCTTTAGGAAACTTCAGCAAGTTCTAAACAAGTCTGTAGTCTCTACAGCTGTGAGGCTGCCTAGAGAGAGAGGGACCCGTTCGCTCCTACTGCACCTCAGCTAGGCTAAAGGAGCAAATGAAAATTAATGGATAAGCCATAAAGAGATGTTCAACTGGTTATTTTGTAAGAGCTCTCAGTGTGGTTAAACGCAACACAACCCTTTAGTTTCAAAATGTCACCTCCCTTCACTACTTGCTTAACAGAGAGAAATTTTGAAACATTCTTATTTAAATTACAAGTGCGAAACGATTTAATATTGCATTACCTGGGTGTATTGGCATCTTGCGTTTTCTACCACAAAACTCACTTGGACAATTACCACACAAGCTCAGGGTCATATATTATGATCTGGAAAATTTTTCAAAGCAATCAATTATTTGATGTAAGTAGAAAAATGTAAGGATTATATGGGACAGAGAACATAGAAGCTAAAGGTTCTTTCAAGACAAGTATTCATATTTTTATAAATATTGTGCTTACCAGGATTGGTTCTTGCACTCCTCTTATATTGAGAATATGGTGGCTTCAGTACTGTTGTACTTTAGGGTCTGTGATGCCTCTTACGGATACATTTTTCCGTTCTCTCTCTAGAGGCAACTGACATACTTTTGGCCGATTCTGTAACCATTTCTTAATTTCCAGATTCTCATCTAGTATTTTAAAGCTCATTCACACAGTTCTCAGCAAGGAAATCAGTTTATATACTTTGGAAAATGTCCATGAAGTATTCTCAGAATATATATGCTCAGTTTACATTATTCTAGAAATGACAAAATAGTGGAAAATCTAAACAAACATCTGACCTTTTTATTTTATTTTTTATTTTTTTCAGTACACTTGATAAGATGTGAAATTTACAAAATAGTACTTAAGTACTAGGCATTTACTGACACCGAATCTCATTGTTTCCTTGCATTAAATTTTGCCACATTAAACTATGCAGTTTAAAATATCATTTTAACTTTTTTGACAGTGTTGCTTGTTGAAAGGAATAGATGCAGGCTGTGAATATCCCCCTTCCTTCACATAATGTGCCTTCGGAATTGAAAGGCAGCTGAGTATTCTTTACTAGCTGTAAGCAGTTGATTGACACATTGTTTTGGAAGACTCCAGTGCAGAGCCATAAGCCAAGTGGGAACTTACATTTAACTAACTGCCATAATCTGCTTACTCAGCAACAACACGAGAGGGGCTCCTCAACCTGCTAAAAAAAAACTCTCAAAATAAAAAGATTCGTTAATAACATGAAATACCACTTAAGAATATAGGATCGTGTTCTTCATCAACTATACTACTTCAAAATCTAACTTCAAACGTTAACCTGCAACTAAGCTTCTTAGTCACAGAAAGGGGAACATTTTTGCTATGTCTACTGTGCTCCCCTAACACTCAATCGCTGTATACTTCACTTCCACTGCCTTGTGCTGTTTTGTAAGCTGTCGGGAGAGTTTTAAGCCAAGTGATTTTCTGACTAGAGCTCTCTTCTTCCACTGATCTGTTTAGAGATGGGATTGTTTCAGATAATACCCACCAAAAAAAAAAAAATACAGAGCTCAATTAGCAGCAGAGATTGTCATTTGTTCTCTGTGTTAAGATTTTTGTGGTAGCAAAAAATAAAACTTAGCCTATTGGAAAAAATCCCAAATAATGCTTGATTTGACATACTTACCCCTGGATTTGAGGGCACCATTCTTTTCTACTTACGTCAAGCAATTTTATATTTGGGACTGTGGCAGGTTTTATTTCATGGAATAATTTGTCATATAGGCTGAAAAACAACCAATCTTATGGTTTCATGCTTGTTAGTATGTAAGTCATTCTTGTTTCTTAAAATGCACTGTGATGACACCTAATTATTCCTGCTAATGAATTAAACCTGCAGATATTCTGTTTATACTGTGTTTATGTGCAATTTGAAGTATCAATTTCCTCACCTATACCTAGATGTCATGCTATTAAATCTAAGTGTGTGTTAGAGAGATGCAGGACGATGCTTGTTTGCCATGTTTTCTTATAAAAATTCTAAATCTAAACCCTTGAATAATAAAATGACCTATTAGTACACCCTGTTACAAATATACTTACACTTCCAAAGGCAAGCATTGCTACACCTGTCTAATGCTAAGTAAGGTAGTATTGTGTCTGTTGTTGAGTAAATTACTGCTTTGTTTATGTGATTATAGCCTATATTATCAGTACCAATCAATAGACAGCATTAAATAGATATAGTGGTACCAATCCTATCTATATTAAAGCATAAGTAGAAGCAGTTCATCCATTCTGCTTTAAAATATTGGCTCTTGCTTTTATGATGAATAAAATTATTATTGGAAAATGAATTATTTCATTACACAAGGGTTAAAGTTTAAGGAATTAACTTGGGCTTTCTTATTCCTTATTGATGACAAGTGGTAAGTATTTTAAAGGGTAGCAACTGTTAAAAATCACTTTTGAGTTTTAGGCAAATGTCTTTTTCCTAAATTGCTATGCAGAAGGGTTGTTACACCGCAACCACACTATTAAAGGGAAATGTGTGTGTGATTGTGATACCGCCTCTGTATAGCATGATCATGATTCCTTAAAGTTACAGTAGCATATCACAAGCAATATGGAATAAATAACATTTAGTCTTAGGACAAGTGAAAGATGTGCCCAAAGAAAAATTGAATAAAAATGAATTCTACATGATGTAATTCTCCTTTTATGATATTCTTGACACACGTTCTCAAAACTCAATTATACATTGATTATGTTTTATCATGAACTTTGACAATCATACCCTAACCATATCAAAACCAGAGCAAGGACACACTATGCTATACATTCAGTTTTATTACAGTTTTCATTGCATTAACATATTAGAGTTTACAATATGGGATAAATTAAATCTTTGCTATGCACCAGTTATTTTCTTTCCACTGATTTTCAGGTGTAACCTTTATTCTATAAATAGCTACATGACTCTTTTATAAAGTAGTTCACATTACCAAGAATAAATAGATACCTATATATTCACCATATACAGAAAATTATGTTACCATATATAGACACCATATATGGAAAATTATGTTTAAAAAGAATACATTTCATGCACATATGTCTAGAACTATAGTGAAAAGCTGAGGCTTAAGAGTGAGCACAGATACTCATAGAAAAGGGGAGGGCTTACACACCATTCTCTAACTGATATGCTCAGATGTCAAAAGGGGGCATACACTTTTCCTCAGAGTTGATGATGTCAGTAGCCAGTGTTAGAAGGACTCACCTGTGAAGTATGGGGCTAGTTTTAGACATGCTTGATAACATCTTCAATTTGTGATGTAATTAAAGGTTCCAATGTTTTGATAATTATTATTAAATAACAAAAAAGTTCTTCTATGTATAAACATGAGAATTCTGATTCCTTTATAGCCTGATGACATCCTAAATGCTGGGCTAAGATTTAAAACAATGTTGTAAAATTACTTTCTGGGCATTTGGGAGCAAAATGTTTTACTTCTTGATTGTAGGCTTCTTGTACTACTTAATGTAGAACACTACTAGTATTTCATTGGCCATATTCATTAGTGGACGTGTCCTCTGACTTTAAACTTTAACTGCAGAAGCCTGGGTTACAGGTAACAACAAGGCCCACTCCATTAGATGATGAAACATGTTGTCAGGATTTGTTACTTGTTAGAGTTAATTATCATGATGAAGATGAAACTGCCTTTAGGCTACTTACAAAGATAATTATCTGGGCCACTGACATGGCGTGATGCCTACAGGCACTTGTCATCAAACCTGATGACCTGGATTTAATCCCAAGGACTTCCATCATGGAAAGACAGGACCAACTCTTAAAAGTTGTCTGCAGATATACAAAATGCCTTGGGTGTAATACACACACACACACACACACACACACACACACACACACACATGTGCGCGCACACACACACTGGCATGCATACACACACTCATGCATGTTCATGCATGCACAAACAAACCACTCCCTCCCACACACTGGCATGCATACACACACTCATGCATGTTCATGTATGCACAAACAAACCCCTCGCCTCCCCCCACAATTACAAGTAAAAATAAAATGTATTTTAAAAGAAGAGTCAGAGAATGTGGAAACAAATTATTACTTTGATGGATATTTGGACAAATGAAGAGATAAAATATAATCTTTTTTTCTTAGTTTTTTAAAAATATTTTTATTATTACGTATTTTCCTCAATTACATTTAGAATGCTATCCCAAAAGTCCCCCATGGCCCCCCCCCACCACCACTTCCCTACCCACCCATTCCCATTTTTTGGCCCTGGCATTGCCCTGTACTGGGGCATATAAAGTTTAAAACACAAGAGTAGCAGATGTGAATGAGAGCACCGGGTCTAAACACAGAGTAAAATTCACGATGTATAGATGTCAGATGGAGTGGCATCACTGCGCTAATACTTAACAATCAAATACTGAATTTGGTCTGTTATTGCAGAACTTATTCAATGATATCTTCTTCCTGGATGGGATGGAAATTATGAAAATATACATTAGTTTGCCAAATGTTGTAAACAAATGGAAATTTAATGTCAGAATATAAATTAATATTATTACTCTATGATGCAAATTTATAGCAGAAAATAAAAATAAAATTCTTTACTTAGTTGTTACTTGTACTTAACTTCTGAAGAAACCTTTAGGAGAGACTTCTAAAACAATGAAAATGTAATCACAGGCACTCCTTTTTTTATTAGATATTTTCTTTATTTACATTTCAAATATTATCTCCTTTCCTGATTTCCCTTCTAAAAACCACCTATCCCCTCCTCCTCCCCCTGCTCACCAACCCACCCACTCCTGCTTCCTGGCCCAAGCATTCCCCTACACTGGGGCATAGAACCTTCACAGAACCAAGGGCCTCTCCTCTCATCGATGTCCCACAAGGAATTCTCTGCTACATTTGGAGCTGGAGCCATGGGTTCCCTCCATATGTACTACTTGGTTGGTGGTTTAGTCCCTGGGAGTGCAGGGCTATGGATTGGTTGATACAGGCACTTCTAATGGCATGAAAACCAATCAGAGATCTTGCATTCATTGGTGGTCCCATAGAGTATAATAGAGAACCAAATTCACTGGTGTCCAGAAATATAGATTTGTAGCTACCATAGGTTTATACTAGTTTGTGGTATTGCTGTTTTAAAAATAATCATATATTTCTAGAAATATAAAATAATTATTTTGGTGCATAATATTGTATATTGATACATATTTGTTACTGGACTTTGCTTTTAACTTCTAATTTATAGCATAATTGTTTTACTTAAACAGTGTTTATATTGAAGTCTATGTTGTTGTATCCTGGCAGCAACTGCCTGTATTTTATGTTTCTTGCCTTTTGTGAGTCCCTCAAAAGGACCATGCACTGCTGACTTGACGTACACTATCTAGTTTTTTCTAAGTATATTTTACAAGTTTTGCACAACAGTGATATTCCCTAAAGGTTTATTTCTCAGAATGCATCTTTGTCCTTAAGCATGTCTGTATATCTACAATGAAATATTCTTCTGGGGCTTTGTGAATCAATATTTCCATGAAGTTTTGCCATTTCTGCAAGGGATGTGATTGCTCGCAGATTTTAAAGTAAGATTTAACTCCATTCCCTCTCTTCCTTAATTACAGGCAGTGGGACATGAGGTAAAGAGTGAAGCATAAGCTTTTGGCAGGGCTGGGATATATGTTAGTTAAGCGAGACTGAGAAGGCTGAGATAAAATTCTGTAATCAGCCATAGCTTCACAGGAAGAAATTTTAGTTTTCATAATACTTTTTCAGCATATGTGTTATGCTGTCTATGAAAGGAAGACATTCACTGCCAGGTAGATCCTGATAGAATGAATCTTCATCTTGTAGTCATGTGATTGAGCATGGCTATGGGAATACTGAATTTAATAGGGTAAAAGCTTAACAGGAATTATAGGATGTTTGTTCTCTAATACATTCAATAGTCTATATTGTCATTTAAAAAGTACTTTGCATTCCTACATTTCTTAATAAGAACAATGAGTAAAATAAGATTATTCTTGTGGTATATATGATATTTGGCCTGCTTCAGGCTGCAGGTTACTCACTCCAATAGCAGAAACACTGCTGAGCAGGCAAAGGTTACATTTGAAAACAAATATTAAGGCCAGGTACCTCAAAGCATGGGATGGAAAAACAGACATGCTGGCATGCCTAAAGGATTTTGGTTGATTTTTGTTATAAATTATAAGGAATAAAATTTAGAAGCACCAAAATGAAAAACTATACAGTCATAACACTTGAAATATTTATTTATTTATTTATTTATTTATGTATTTATTTATTTATTATTTTTTATAGTCCAGATTTTGCCCCCTCCTGGTCTACCATTTGACTGTTCCATATCCCATACCACCTCCCCTGCCTTCAAGAGGATGTCCCCACCCCACCAGACCTCCCCACTCTCTGGATCCTCAAGTCTCTTAAGGGTTAGGTGCATTTTCTCTGACTGAACCCAGACACAGAAGTCCTCTGCTGTACATGTGTTGGGGCCCTCATACCAGGTGGCATATTCTGCCTGGTTGGTGGTTCAGTGTTTGAGAGATCCCAGAGTTCTAAGTTAGTTGATCCTGCTGGTCTTCCTAACAAGAAACTTTCATGTGCTTTGAATTTTGTTACAATTTTATTTTTCTTCATTTTCATTCTCCTCTCAGGAGTGTTTTTGCTTTTGAACCTATGGATATCATATTCTGAGATATCTTGGTACTCATTATAGGATTTCATAGACTGTCTACATAGAGATTAAATAAAGATACAAGCTTCCTCAACAATATAGGTGCATTTATTTCCCAAACTGTCTTGATCTCCAATTCTTTAATCAGACTACAATCTTAGAATATGTAATTAATATTTACACTTGAATATTTAATAGTCATTTCAAGTACAAGTTTTTTCAAAACTAAATTCTTGATTCCTATTTACTACTATTTTATTTTTTGTAATCATGTTCGTCTTGGTGAATTACACAAGGTCCTCAGCACCTTCCCATAGTGCTAACAAAATACTGGAAACAAACAACTTCAGGGAGGCTGTTTTGAAATGCCCATTTGTAGTCACATGCCTCCAGTGAACTTTTTGGTCACATGATTCATCTTAATATGCATTGTATTATCACTTTGGGATGCTCAGGAAGCAGAAAGGGAGGGGAAGGGAGGAATGCATGGATGGAGGGAAAGAAGGAGGGATGCAGGGAGGGAAGAAAGAGGGAAGGACACAGAGAGGAAAAGGGCATCCTTCACTTCTTCCCTTCAAGTAGATTTCCCCAGTGATTTTTTCTTTCCTCTAGTGGTCCAGTATTGTAAGGTTGCCTTCACTCTCAACAATGTTGCAGTAAGGAAACAGAGATTTCATTACATTGTGTTTGAGCAACATTTATAATTGAGGTATAACACAGAGGAAGAGCTTTCTCCCCAATAGATTGACACTTTAAGATCACGCCCGAGACCTTCCTAGTCTCCCTTTATTCAACTATATATTAGTTCTGATGGATTCATAATATCTAAGTCTAGAGGAGATATTATATACCTTCACGTGAGGTACTTCTCACGTCCCATACCTACAGTCACCTTTATCTCAGTCACTCTCATTTCAGACCTGGATTGTACAATAACAACCAAGATGTTCTGATAATACCTTTGCAATTTTTATTCCTCCATAATAGTTTATATTTATAGCACAGTGTCCAAGTATAAAACCACCTATGTTACCATCAAAGAACTACTGTTGTCTAAGAAACAAGGAATATCTAAAGTTTCCCCTTTTTTTCTGTTTTTAACTCCTAGAGCTCTTTCTTGTCAATAACTGTCATTCTCTTTGAGCTGCACAGTTTATTTCAAGTCAAATGAGCTTGTCATAATTTCTGAATGATATCTTTAGGCATTATTTGTAAATTATATTTGGTTTCCAAAGAGAATCAGGACCTTTATTCATCTGTAAATTTTCTTAATAGTACCAGGAGAATATTTACTATTTCATTGGATTATACAAAATAATTATTTCCCTGAATTTTGTGAAATAATATTAATTGCATTATAGATGTTTCCTGCTTTAAAATGTATTGAATTAATTCTTGTTGACATTAAGACATTGTGAAAATGATGTACATTTATTAAAAATTATTCTTTGAATTTTGAAGTTTTCTAGTGCTAACCATATGTAATGTTATACTCCTAAAATTCGGGAAATCCATAGGAAATCACAATTCCCATCTCCCCATGCCCTCATAAGAGTAAATGACTAATACTCTGCTGTGTAGTATATTACTGAAGTATTATAGCTAGTAATTTAGGTATTTTATAGGTAAATTAAGAGTAAGTTCTACTTATAATAATTTTCTTGACATGCAACACAAATGTAATCCAGGAAATTTGTATTTTTTTATGAAATGAAAAGCAAGTTCTATGAGAGGAAGTCATCATAATAGTGTCTGGCACCTGGAAGTCGTCAGTAAGAGTGGTGAATAAGTATTGAAGGAATAAGTACGAGCACAGAAATTCACCTAAACATATGTGTACATATAAACATGCTCGAAGAGTCTGGATAGCATTAAAGGAACCTTTTGGGAGAAGGGTGAGTTGTACAACTTTCGGTTAAAATGACTGTTTGATTATAACTTGGCCTACAAATCCATTCACAATGCACTACATTTGCACACATTTTTACTTATTGCAGAATCTATGTCCTGGTAAATGTTGAAACAAATATAACACAATACAAATGCTAAGTATATAAAAGCATTTAAAAGTTCAAGGCAAAATAATGTGAAAAAGTACTGGTCATTTCAACTCAAAATCCAATGGTGTATTATTCTAAAATGGCCCAGTTTTTTCTTGTCATCTACAATTAAAATAAAATGAAATGGGAACACTCTAAAGGTATGGAGACTGACAAAGGTTTGCCTAATTGGTCTCGAGATTCGGTTTTGTTTCTGAAGATTACTATGGAGACTCTGCATTAACAGCTGGATTTAAGTCTGTGTCCTGTCCAGAACAGCTAAAGAAGCAATTAAGTGGTTTAGTCCTAACACTTTCTAAGATTTAATTCAGTAGCTCTCTTCAGAAGGGCATTGCTAATTCTTCTTGAATTACTCCTGCTACTAACTGCCCTACCTTAATTTGAGCAGTATTCAGAACTCGATTCTCTCTAATGGAGTTAATTGCACTCTGAAAGTCCATCTTGAGTGGAAACTTAATTCTTTTTGTGAAGTATTTCTTGACATACTCCTCTCTCTTGTTTTCAACTTGACACTTCTACATATTTCTGCAGAATAATATTGCAACTACTGTGTTCCTGGGTTACAACAGCTTCTAAGGAAGATTATTCAATAAATCAAAGCATGTTAGGTATCTTAAGCTACCTCTAATTTTGTACATGCTCAGGCTGTCTGCTCTAATAGACTCTAAGTCCTTGGAACATTAGTAAATCTCAGAGCTTTTAAACAGGCGGTGACCTATTCATTTCGAGGGCTGCTTCACTGAATCACAGGCTCACTTAGGTTAATGACGGATCATAGAGCTGTTCTATTTGCAGTGAGCTAAGTTGTCCATTATCCCTAACATCCATGTGGGTCATGTCACCACATCCAAATAGTGTTGAGCTTCCTTATTCTTTAGATTTGCAAGCTGGTGTTTGGGACCTTACTATGGAAGTTCGTGAGCTCTTTTGATTGATCACTGTAGATGAATGACTGTATGCATGTGTCCACAGCAAGGAACTCAACTGAGTCTATTTTCTTGTGAGAATAGCAACATAGTAATTGCTTATTCAGATTTCATTTGCTCATCTTCTTAATAAGGTAAATATTTACTCTTTC
This sequence comes from Mus musculus, assembly GCF_000001635.26. Lineage (NCBI taxonomy): Eukaryota > Metazoa > Chordata > Mammalia > Rodentia > Muridae > Mus > Mus musculus. The sequence goes on from NC_000081.6 coordinate 20,459,465, forward strand.
CACCCAAGTCTGTTCTTTTTTCCTTTTAAATTATTCTTTCACCTTCTTTTGCAAGCATTTTGGAATACGGGAATGATCTCTTCTCTACTAAATGTCCTAAAAAATAAAAACCTGACATTTACATGAATAATGTTCCCTTATGCATGTTACTTAAACACAAATATACACAGACATCCATATTTGTGCCGTCTCATATGTAGAAGCCTACCCATAATGTGTTAAAATGTTATATTATCCATAAATATAATCAGCAAGCAGCCAAATTGTCTCTATTGCCAACATGACAATTGTTTATTTTATATTCCTGTTAAATTGTGCACCATATCTCCAGAAGCATACATCTGTGTTAAGATGTCTTGAAAATTGAGGGGGATACACTGGAAAACATACTTTATGTGCTTTTCAGAGCATTTTTTAATGTCCTCACATTTCAACTTTATCACTCCTGTGTGCACTCATATGCACACATAAAAATAGACACATGTGCACACAAAAGAACAACTTCTTCACTGGAATCTCTAAAGCTAGCTAAGTATTTCCCATAGAAGAAAATAAACACTTTAGGCACTAATTCTTCCTAAAAATGAAATACTTTCACACTATACTGAAAGCTATGGAATATGAATGACAGTAGGGAAACAACTTCATTTATTCTTACTTTGTGATTTACAATAGTGATGACAGCCATGGGAGCGATGAACAATGGTAAGTTCATGTGTGCGTGTGATGCCAGTTTCAGAGCCGTGCAGGCAAAGAGACTTTGTATCGTGTTCTGGCTCTGTTAGTGAATTAATTTAAAGATGGTCCATTAGTTCATGTCACTACAGAAAACTGGTAAGTTATGAGTATTCTTACAAACTTGAATTGGAGGAAAAGATCCTAATATTGTGAATTCACAGAAAACTAAACTGAAAAATTATTGCATTTTGCTTTCCAGTCACAAAGCTATGATTAATAGCTTTAACTGAGAGCAAAGATATTTTCATTAGTGGTTACTTAACCAGTTTTTGTAAATGGATATACTTCTCTATTCTTTCATGCTGAAAAAACTTTCAAACTTTATATATATAGGATGATAATTTTAGGATAAAGTTCTAAAATTACCTTTAAAAACAACCCAACCCAACCCAAACAAACAAAACCAGGACTTTCCCTAGGAAAGGCATCTGCTTTCACCTGATAAGCTGTCTCCTGAGAGACTCTGCCAGAGTCTGACAAATACAGAGTCAGATGTTTGCAGGCAACCATTGGACTGAGCACAGGTTCCCCAATGGAGGAGTTAGAGAAAGGAATGAAGGAAATGAAGGGGTTTGCAACCCAATTGGAAGATTACAATATCAACCAACCAGAGCTCACAGGGTCTAAACCACCAACCAAGGTGTACAAATGGAGGGATCCATGGCTCCAGCCATATATGTGGCAGAGAATGGCCTTGTCAGGAATCAGTGGGAGAATAGGTGCTTGGTCCTGTGAAGGTTTGATGCCTCAGCGTAGGGGAAGGAGGCTGGGGGTGGGTGGGAGGGTGATGATGATGCACCCTCATAGAAGCAGGTGGAGTGGGGATTGGATAGGGGGTTTCTGGGGGAAAATCAGGAAAGGGGATAACATCTGAAATGTAAATAAATAAAATATCCAATTTTAAAAAAGGAATTAAATAGAACTGTTTAAAACTGAATGACAGCGTTCCCCATGGATTATTGTTTGTTATTTAAAATATATCTCATGTGAGTCTATGCCAGTGCCTGGCAAATACAGAAGTAGATGCTCACAGTCATCTATTGGATGGAACACAGGGCCCCTAATTGAGGAGCTAGAGAAAGTACCCAAGGAGTTGAAGGGGTCTACAATGCTATAGGTGGAACAACAATATGAACTAACCAGTACCCCCTCAGAGCTCATGTCTCTAGCTGCATATGTAGCAGAAGATGGCCTAGTCGGCCATCATTGGGAAGAAAGGCTCCTTGGTCTCGCAAACTTTATATGCCCCAGTACAGGGGAACACCAAGGCCATGAAGTAGGAGGAGTGGGAGGAGTGGGTAGGGGAGCAGCGTGGGGGGGAGGGGAGGGTATAGGGGACTTTTGGGTTAGCATTTGAAATGTAAATGAAGAAAATATCTAATAAAAAAATTGAAAAAAAAGAAAAAGAAAATTGTACAGTATGAGTTAGGCATAAGAGAAAGCAGTTGTTTTGGGTGACAAGATACCAAAATTTTAAACACTCTTAGAATTTCTTTCAATTCAACCTTCCCTTATTTCAAGAGCCACAACAAAAGAGGAGCATCTTTCATGGGCTCTTCAGGCCATTCTTTATCCATGGTCAGAATTAGAAACTTCCATTTTTTCCCTTTTGTTTGTTTGTTTATTTGTTTGTTTGTTTGTTTAGTTGTGAATATGTAGGTACAGATTGTTCCTGGTTATAATGGTGTGATTTGCATTTTCTCTGCTTTAGAATTACATAAGTCTATATGGATTTAGAGCTTAGTATTTCAATCATTTATGTAGAAAGTATATACAATATCTATGCTAATAATGCTGGCTTGTCAATGGAAAATCATATGCAGAAAGAAGGTCAAAGGACAGTGCACACCACCTTACTCTACAATGTTCTAGGCTATGTTCAATGTTAGGTGTATTAAATTCATTTTTACGTACAGCATTAGCAAAGATGAATGGATTTTCTAGGGTGAATCCCTTTGAAATACAGGAGCATCTGTGATAATTTTAGACATCTGCATTTTAAAATACTTTTGAGATTACTTATTTAACATTATCCATTTCAAGTCACATGTTTACATTTTAGGAGAAGCCATCTGGAGGTGAAGTCTAATCCAAGAAATGACTAATAAGAGCTTTATTTAGGCCTCCACATAGTACTAGTTCATTACATGATATTTTAGGAACTTTTCCCCCAAATATAACCTGCTCAGGCTTTTTAACTGCTGTCACCTGATGCTCTTTAGTTGTCTAAATAATTATTATTTTTAACTACACTTTCAGATTTCATTATAAATTCAATGCAACTTCGTGATAAGAAAAAATCAAATTTGTTACACCTGAATGTTCATAGGTCAAAGTGTTCATTTCTGTTCCTATTCAGTGAACTTTTACTTCCAGAGACAACGTTTCACACCAACACCTCATAACTGAACCACCATATAGTCTTTTCTAGATTCTTCTCACGTTATTGCAGGAGCTCCTGTTTATCTCCATCTACACCCACACCCAAAGTGATCTCACCCAAGTTCATAATTTTAGACACCATATGCTGAAAACTCCAAAATATGCATCTCCAATCTCTGATTTACCCAAATTTAATCTCTATCCATGTGCTTTACTAGGCATATAAATTAGGTTTCGGATGGGCATCTCAAACCTACATGTCCAAATTGAATTCTTAGACTTCACTCTTAAATGTTTGTTATCCTCTGAGTTCACTAAATAGGCCCATCCATCCAGTTAATCAACCTGGAAAGTCTCAATCAATTTCTCATAGCCTGCTCTTATTTCCCACTGCATACTAATCTCCATAGAGAACCTCTTACCCCGGTATCCAAAGTATTTGGAGATCCTCTCCAGTTCTCAGTAGCTCTACTTATATCTCCACATCTCAAGGATAATTAGCAGTGACCTGAGTTATTAACATAGCCTTTAATTATTAACTTCAATGGCATCTTTAGCCCCTTAAAGCATTTCTCATTAAGGGATGGGCTGCAGGTCAGTGGTAGAGCACTTGCCTAGCATACTCAAAGATATAGGGTCAATTATATGGTACTGTGAAAAACTTGTATTTTTTGTGTCCCTTTTTTGTTTGAGGCTAATGAAGCTTCCTAATTTGTCTCATAAAATACACACATACCTAAATAAATAATAGATTTAGGTACCCACAGCACAGACACATATGAATAAACACCATTTATTCAACAGATAAATGTTGACCTCAATGAAAAGTATTTCCTTAAATTGTAACTGTATTGAAAATGTGAATTATGTGTTAGAAGAATAAAATATTGCATTTATGTAAATGATACATTCGTGGCTCTGTCAAAATGTGTTGCTGTTGTTGTTTAATTGTTAATAAATTAAGTGGTGAATCATCATCATTTTAATGAAGCTTCAATCATAGAAGCAGAGTTCCCTTTAATTTTATGAGTGCAAGGAGTTTAATTTTAGAATGATTTATGCAAACGGGGTGAGATGTGAGGTGGAGTTCAGCAAGTGAGAGGGAAGCAATGAAAGATAGAGTAGTGAAAAGAACTGTTGTGTTATTACTGTCTCAAGGTTCAATGAGAAGCAACAGAGATGACAAGGCTGTCTGGCAAGCCAAGCATGTACAGTCATGTGTAGAAACATGCCAGCTGCTCATGCTGAGGTCTATAAGAAACCATTTTTCTTCTGAGTAGCAGCCTCTGTCTGGAGTTATTCCTGTCATCAGAATGTAAACTGGAACAAAGCCCACACATGTAGTAAAAGAATGGACAGTGTCTATCTCTCTACTTATGTGACAGTCCAACAAGCTTCACTCTACATTTTTCTTTGAAAATATCCAATAATCCTTTAATTCTGCAAAAGAACATGCATACAAACCATATGCACACATATGCTCTCTCTCTCTCTCTCACACACACACACATACACACACACACAATCAAACACACACAAACTCACTGCAATCACTGCTCATCAACAACCATCTGTGGAAAACATCTGTGCAACCTTCTCCCTGCTTGTCAATAGTGACAGTGCATCACACTATAGATTTATATCTCAGAGTAGCATCCATACGCATCTCTTCTGTTCATTTTCACTTCTACATACAAGAAATTGACCTTACACCTACCATGTTAATTCTATGATTACAATAAAGTGCAGTTTCCACATGAAATATAGTGAACAACTAATAGTTTATTATATTTCATCTTGTTTTGTCATGTAGTTCAGTGTACCCTACCAAAAACAACAAAAATCTATTTCTGGGAAAATGTTCACTGGTAGTATTTATTCAGATGTATATTGAAAGTGGTTATGTAATTGTTTTCAATTTTATCATAATGGAATAATATGTGTATTCAAAATATCAAACATATACTATCATTATGACACACAAATGAGCAGTACAAATGACAATAGTTTGATGGAGAAGAATTATGTTTTTAATTTGTTTTTTCTTATGTAATATTAGTCATTGTATATTAAATTTAAGCATTTGTGATCATATTTTATCTTCAATATTTCATTTATCAAGCTGTCAATAGTGGTTAAACATGCACCAAAATTTATTTTAAGCATTATAAAAGTAATTATGGAAAGAGACTATGTTATGTCTAGACAGAATTTTGCATTCTAATATATTTTAATCATTAAAACATATGACATTAAATTACAGCTGTACTGGAGCAAACAAATTTAAGTAATAACTTTTTTTAAAAAAATTATCATGTGCAGCACTTCTGGATTTGTCTAGTTTTCTGGTTCTCGTTGTTATGTTAGACAGTTAACACTCTTTGTGAGCTGTGGTAACCTGATTAGTTACATGCTTGCACTAATGTTTCAGAACTCTCTACAACAATGTTGTAGTTTTTCCATATTACATAACATCTTTTGTTTATTATTTCTTTGAATAATTCACCAATCATAAAATTTTATTACCTAAAGTATTTGCTTTTCAATGCAGAATACTCAAATTAGAATATTCCTTTCTATGAAAACTATCCCCATTTATCTAAATCAGTCAAAGGTTATAAAGAAGCTTTTCCAAATTTCTGTTTGCCATTTTATGTTCCCTTTTTAGACTTGGTATCTATTTCTGACCCAAAAATTCTTTTTAAGGGCATTATATAATGTCCATAAAGGAAACACCATTCCATGTGTCCCTTAGAAATGCACTGCTGTTGTAAATAGTAGCTCATCCACTCTTCCTAGAGTCAAAGAAGATAGAACTACAGGTAATGTTTTAGGTGAACTTTGTCTTATTTTCTTATTGCTGCTATAAAAGACTAGTGCAATTATTAAAAGGGAACATTTATTCAGGACTCACAGTTTCAGGGCATTAAAATAAATGACAATCAAAGCAGGGTGAACAGTGCATGAAGGCACGCATGGAATACATATTGTTTGAGTTGTTTCTGGGAGCTAAAATCTGATCCAGAAGCTAAAGGCAGAAAAAGACATATTGAAAGAACTTGGGATGACTTAGGCTTTTGAAAGCTGACTTTCTCCCAGTGACAGACCACCGCCTAAAAGGCCAACCCCTAATCCTCCCAAAACAGTTCAACAAACTTGACACCAATAATTCAAATATATGAACTTATGGTAGCCTGTTTCATTCAAACCACAAGATTCATTAATTTAGTTTACTAAAAAAGTTTAATCCACAGACATGACAATTTCTATGTGAAGAAAGTTCATTGCTTGCCTCCAGACTTGAGTTCACTTTCCCATGGATATGTGGATCAGAAAAGATGGAGGCAGTAATAAGAATATTTTAATTAATTAATTAAATTGCTCACTTTGAATCTGACTATTGTTTCTGCTTTTGCTTCTCTCTTCCCAGACATTCTTTCATCCTCCTACCCATTCACTCTTCCCTTTTTTTCAGCAAAGAGGAGGTCTTTCACGGATATCAACTAACCTTGGCATATCATGTTGCAGTACTAATAGTAGCATCTTCTATGCTAGAAGAGGCAGCCCAGTAAGGGAAAAGGATCCCAAAGGGAGGCAACAGAGTCAGTGACAGCCCCTGCTCCTGCTGTTAGGCGTTCCACATAAATACTAAGTTACAAAAGATATGTGTATATATATGTTCAGAGGGCCTAAAATAGTCTGCTAAAAATTCTCAGACTGACGGTTTATTCCCTGTCAGTCTCTATAACCACATGTTAGTTGATTTTGTAGGTTTTTTTGTAGTATACTTGAAGCCTCTGACTCCTAGAATCCTTCCTTTCCATCTTCCCCAGGATTTCAAATCTCCAGCTAATGCTTGGGTGTTGGTCTCTGCATCTGTTTCCATCAGTTGCTATAAAGCCTTTCTGATGAGAGTAATACTAGGCTCCAGTCTGAAAGTATAGCAGAATATCATTAATAGTGTCAGGAGTGGGCTCTTTTTCATGGCATGATTCTCAAGCTTGGCCAGTCATTGGTTGGCCATCCCTTCAGTTTCTGCTTCATCTTTACCGTGGTACATCTTGCAGGACAAATTTGCCAAAGTCTAGCCCTAGTGGAGGGAGGGTCCTGAGAAAGGGGGGATGGGGTTAGAGCTGATATAATAATAACTCAGAGTCAGTAGTGGATGCAAGCTGTCAGTTAAAGTGCTCTCTCTTTGCTTGAGGATTCTCATCTTTCTTCCTACTTCTCCTTTATTCTTCCTTCCTCATTCTTCTCATTCTTTTTCCTTCTCCTGTGCAGAGAGGGTGAACCTAGGCTTTTATTTAATAAAGCTACATAAGTGGCTTTGACAACTGTTAATACTTTCTTTAAAAAAATTCTTAAATTTACATAAATTTTATTAATCCCAAATCATTAGTCCCAACCCCCGGCTCCTTAAAACAGAAACTAAACACAAAACAAAAACACATCTCCATAGTTTTTACAGTCTGTTCTTTATGGGTAGCAGGGAACGACTCTTGCAGTTTCCTGATATAGCAGACAGTATATAGTCTTCAGTAACTATTTTCTTGTAAGAACAGAAAGGTGACTACTAAGGCTAAAATAGTTTTTTACAAAGTTTTAAAATGCATGTAAGCAAAGCACCCATTTGTCGTCAAGTTTCATGATGTCATTGTTTGTAATGATTGAGTAATACTATACTGGATATGTACATGCACCACTTTTTCTTTATCCTTTCTTTGGTTGAGGGACACCTAGGAAGGTCAAGTGTCTGAATGTGTGTACAGATCCAGAGTTGCTTTTGTGTGAGTATTCTGGCCAGTTTTATGTCAAGTTGACACAGGCTAGATTCATCAAAGAGGAGGGAACCTCAACTGAGAAAATGACTCCATAAGATCAAGCTATAAGATATTTTATTATTATTTATTAATCAAATAGTGCAGGTCTCAGTCAATTCTGGGTAGTTCCACCCATGGGTCAGTGGTGCTGATTTCTCTAGAGAGGCAGACTGACAGAGCCATGGATAAAGAAGCCATCGAAGCCCACTCATCCTAGGCCTCTAGCCCACTCATCAGCACATCTTCCAGGTTCTTTACTTGTTTTCAGTTCCTACTCTGGCTTCCTTCAGTGATCAGCTAGACTGTGGAAGTATAATGCAAATAAACTCTTCCCTCCCAAAGTTGTGTTTTGTCCTAGTATTTCATCACAGCAATAGAAACCCTAAGATGGTAAGAAATAATGTGAGTGATGAGTGATGAGACTAATGGTTTGTTACTGGAGGAGCTGGTATTGAAGAATAATACCTTCAAATCTAGTGTGGCAGAAACAAAATAATGCCATGCAAAATCATTAAGATATCAGAGATATAATAAAGACAAAGGAGAATCAAGAACCACCTCATCTTCTTGTTAGCATCACTCTCTTTATTTAGCTTCATCTGAGCAACATGCATCTGTTTGCTTTTATGCTATCATGAGGAAATAGATGATTAACTATGAAAGAAAATATAATATAACATTTTCTCATGTGTAGTTTATAAGATTGTTACTCATTTGTTTATATTTTTCAGTTATTGTGACTTTTTTTCCAAATTAAGAATCCATCCACACCTAAGAATATTGTATATAAAGAGGTCAACCCTCTATATACTGTTTGCAAAGAGATGCTTCATAGCAATATTGGAATAATTTTACTGTCATTATTGTATTGGCCTTTACCCTTACCAATAATGGTAATCATAAAATTCACATCAAGTGTACTGAAAGTTTACATTTTAATATGAGGTTAATAAATTCTTTCAAGAGAAATATCCATGGTCTCTTCTCAATATCACAAATTGCAAAACAGATACACAAATTTCTAAAGGATTTCCTGAGTCTTTGTTTTATGAGACCCTTCATATGTTTGTATTTTTCTAAAATTTTCTTTAACTCTTTAATGCTTATGGGATTTAAGCTTACATTTCTCTCCTCAAACACCCTCTGTCCTCTTCTTTGTGCCACTTGGCTTCTTCAGACACACAGAAAACTTAATCTCCCTTTTTTACCCCCATACCCCTCACCATTCCTCCTTTTCCCTTTGTTTTTTCTTGTCTCCTTCCTTATCTAAGTTACCTCTCCACTTTCTTCTTCCTTCTATTTTCCTCCCTTCCCTGTTATTTGCTTTCCTTTCTGCTATCAGAAGTTATACTTAATGACTTCTCATAGTAAAATTAAAATGCAAAATATTGTCAACCAGAATAGTAACATGTTTGTTGGAAAATTCTGTTATGATATGCACTTAAAATAATTCTTTATTAATGAGTTAAGTACTAGTCATACATTAGTTGGAAGCTAACATTCTTAATCACCTGAGTACATAATTTCCACCAAATGAGTATAACCTGATTTAAATAAAGTCGTGTTGAATGTTTTCCTTATTTTTCTATTCAATACAGGATCATAAAAGGGGGTGTTTTAAACTACACTTATTTTAAATTCCTGGTAAAATTGTCTACTGTTTTTGTGATAAACAATGTAGTTAAAACAAGTATACATAATTGCTAATTACCTTGAAACTATTTTGGTTGGTATTGAAATATAATTAACATTAAATTTTGTTCTAATAAATTTCCATCATTCTTATTGATTATAATTAAACTTAATTACTAAACTTTGTTTCTATAATGTTTATTTTGGAGTTTAATACATTGAATCTCAAATATTACCCCTCAACAAAAGCTCTTGAACTCAATTTCTGTCTCCTCTCAGTCTCATTGAAGCAGGATCAGTACTGATCACTCACCTGATTTAATCTGAAGGGAAATGCAACTGAGTAAAGAATTTTGCAATTGGAAAATGTAGTAGTTCAAAGATATTTCATTGTGTTCAGCAGTAGAAGGTTAAGGATTATAACTAAGACAACTGATAGACATGTTGTCTAACATCCTCATGGGAAAACAGGAAGTGGAGAGTTAATGGAGGGTTATGTCCTTCAATTCAAAACAGGTTAATGAGGACAACTAAGTATATTCTTTAATGAGCAGCTCTGCTCCATGGACATTTTCTGATGTTTGCTTTACTTACAAAACCAACTATGTATATTTCATGAGTAATAGAGATAAGTGAAACAGGATATTAGGACAATATGTATCTTGATTTAATAAAGTTATAATAGAGCACCATAAAATTACAACTACTAACATCCTTGCAAAAATAATTTATAATATTATGGCAATGATAGAAAAGAATTCATAGACATCATTTGAAATAATACTTCATAACTTAAAAAGTCAAATAGCCTAAGAATTGGAGAGGTCAGGGACGTGGGAGGGATTTGAGGAAAAGTGGCTGTGATACGGCAGAGGGAAGATATGAAGAAAAGGAAGTGATATAATTCTAGATCAATTAGAAGACATTTTGACAGAGAAGAAGAAAAGGCATGGGCTGGAGAATTTGCTCAGTGGTTAAGAGCAGCTGATGTTTTTTTTGCTTTGTTGTGTTGTGTTTGTGTTTTTGTTTTTGCTTTTTAACACTGGATAGAGGTTCAGATCCCAGCATTAAAGGAGAACTTTAAAACATATTTATCTCTAGGCTTAGGCAATCTGACCCCACTTCTGGCACAAGGCACAGACACTTGCAGCAAAGTTACCCATGCAGTTCCTCTCATATCCACAAAATAAAAATAGACCTTTACATGAAAAGTATTTGTTTATTTGAAATTTCCAGTATCTCCAAGTCTACTGTATCATCTTTGACTTGGCAAATCAAATGATTATTAATAACCCAGATGCCCCTCAACAGAGGAATGGATACAGAAATTGTGGTACATTTACACAATGGAGTACTACTCAGCTATTCAAAAGAATGAATTTATGAAATTCCTAGGCAAATGGATGGACCTGGAGGGCATCATCCTCAGTGAGGTAACCCAATCACAAAGGAACTCGCACAATATGTACTCACTGATAAGTGGATATTAGCCCAGAAACTTAGGATACCCAAGATATAAGATACAATTTGCTAAACACATTAAACTCAAGAGAACGAAGACCAAAGTGTGGACAATTTGCCCCTTCTTAGAATAGGAAACAAAACACCCATGGAAGGAGTTACAGAGACAAAATTTGGAAGTGTGACGAAAGGATGGACCATCTAGTGATTGCCATATCCAGAGATTCATCCCATGATCAGCTTCCAAACACTGACACCATTGCATACACTAGCAAGATTTTGCTGAAAGGACCCAGATATAGCTGTCTCTTGTGAGACTATGCCAGGGCCCAGCAAACACAGAAGTGGATGCTCACAGTCAGCTATTGAATGGACCACAGGGCCCCCAATGGAGGAACTAGGGAAAGCACCCAAGGAACTAAAGGGAACTCCAACCCTATAGGTGGAACAACAATATGAACTAACCAGTACCCCGGAGCTCTTGACTCTAGCTGCATATGTATCAAAAGATGGCCTAGTCGGCCATCACTGCAAAGAGAGGCCCATTGGACTTGCAAACTTTATATGCCCCAGTACAGGGGAACGCCAGGGCCAAAAAGGGGGAGTGGGGGGGGTATGGGGGACTTTTGGTATAGCATTGGAAATGTAAATGAGCCAAATACCTAATAAAAAATGGGGAAAAAATAATCAAATGAAACAGTAAGCTGTTTACTTTGTAGTAGTGTACATGATTTTCACGTAAATTCTACAAGAGCTTTTATCCTGATATGGTACAATAATGCCCTTTAAATCAACAATTAACTGTGACTTACAATAGAAATCATGTTCAACAATTTGGCACAGTACTTTACAGGTAAGACGCACTGAAGTCCACAATTGTGGCAGATGGTATTATGGGATGTTATTGTATTAGACACAACTTCAGAATCCCCCTTCCTTTTCTTTTTGGGTCTTGTCTATTCGACATCATGATGGAACATAGCTTTCTCATGATGCCAGCTAATATTCTGAAAACCTCCGTGTATATACTTTTTGTCATGCCAAAATATATCATTTTTGTCCCATATTTTATTTGAAGATAAAAACAAAAACCTCCATGCCTAGATTGTATATACTTGAAAAAAATCACACTAATAGAAAACAAAATGTAAGCACAGACAGAGAGACACACACATAACACTAAACATCTGGTTTACTGGCCAAATAGATCTTAAAATATTCGATAGACTTTCAATGTTAAAAAAAAATGGGAATAGGAAAAAATAGCAGCCTACAGATTGAGAAAGGACCTCCACTAATGCTATATCCAACCAAGGGCTAATATCAAAAACATATAAAGAACTCAAAAAGTTAAACTCGAATAACCCATTTAAAAAATATGGGTTACAAAATTGAACAAAGAATTCTCAGGAGAGGAATATTGAATGGCCTAGACACACTTATATAATATTCAACATCCTTAATTATTAGGGAAATTCAAATGAAAACCACCGTGAGATTCCAGCTTAAGCCAATCAGAATGGCTAAGACTAAAGTGACAGTACATGCTGGCACGAGTGTGGAGAAAGCAGAACACTCATCCATTGCAAATAAGGTTGCAAACTTGTAGAACCGCTCTAGTAATCAATCTGGTGATTTTTTTTTTCAGAAAAATGGAAATAGTTTTACCTAGAGATGCAGGTATACTACTTCTGGGCATATACCTAAAAGATGCTCAAACATACCCTAAGGACACATGCTCTACTATGTTCACAGCATTATTCTTAACAGGCAGACTGGTAAAAACCTAAATGTCTCTCAAACGAAGAACAGATTCAGAAAATGTTATTTTACACAATGTAATATACTATTCATCTATTAAAGATGAGGAATTGTGCAGGTGAATGTATGGAACTAGAAAATATCATCCTGAGTGAAGTAACCCAGATTCAAAAGACATGCATGATATATACTCACTCACTAATAAGTGGATATTAGCGATAAAGTATAGGTTGCCCTCGATACATTCCAAAGACCCAAAGAAGTTAAACAAGAAGGAAGGCCCAAACAAGGATGTTTGAGTCTCACTTAGAAGGAAGAATAAAATAGTCATAGGAGGCAGAGGGAGAAAAAATGGGTGGGAAAGGAGATGGTAAGAAAACTGGGGAGTCAAGATCGTGTATAAGGAGAGACCACAAAGAGGGCCAGAGGACCAGGAGAAATGAATGGAAATCAGCAGTTGCCTGGTGAGGGGGTTAGAAGTTGGGTGGGGATAATCTCTAGAAAGTTCCAGAGACTTGGGATGGCAGAGTCTATCAGGAGTCAATGTGAGGGACCTCTAAAGTGTCTAACACTGGGATCGATGAATCTGAAGAGGGCACTTTCTGTAGCCATGCAGGATCCAAGAAATGATGGGACCAAAACGAAGCATAGGCCAAGGAAGGGCTGAACAATAACCAGCCAAAATTAAGATCCATCCAATGGATCATTTTCTGACTCTATTAATGATACTCTGTTATGCTTGCAGACAGGAACCTAGCATAACTGTCCTCTGAGAGACTCTGCCCAGAAGTTGATTGAAACAGATGCAGATAACCACAGCCAAACTTTGGACTGAGGTCCTGAACACTTATGGAAGTGTTGTAGGAGGACTGAAGGTCCTGAAGGGGATAGGACCTCCACAGGAAATCTAACAGAGTCAACTGACCTGGACACCTGGGAGCTCTCCTAGATTAAACTCCCAACAAAACCCCAAGCGCACATGGTTTGGGGTTGGCAGTGCCTGGCAAAAACAGAAGTGGATGCTCCCAGTCATCTGTTAGATGGAACAAAGGGCCGCCGATGAAGGAGCTAGAGAAAGTACCCAAGGGGCTAAAGGGGTCTGCAACCCTATAGGTGGAACAACAATATGAACTAACCAGTACCCCCCAGAGCTTGTGTCTCTAGTTACATATGTAGCAGAGGGTGGCTTAGTAGGCCATCAATGGAAGGAGAGACCCTTGGTCTTGAGAAGATTATATGCCCCAGTCCAGGGGAATGCCAGGGCCAAGAAGTGGGAGTGAGTGGATTGGGGAGCAGGGCAGGGGGGAGGGTATAGGGGACTTTGGGGATAGCATTTGAAATGTAAATGAAAAAAATCTAATAAAAAAATGTTCAGCGCAGTCTCCATATCAGCAATCCCAACAACTGGAATGGGGGTTGTCCCTAAAGCTGTAGCCTGACTGTGGAATCCATCCTTCAAAAGGGCTCGCTTGTATGGCCTCAGTGAGAAAGGATGTACTACATTCCTCAGGGACTTGAGGCATCAAGGTGGAGGAGAGATACTCAGAAGAGGTCCACACACTTAAAGGAGAAGGGGAAGTGAGAGACTCTGTAAGTGGGGCAGGAAGAGGGCAGCATTTTGGCGGTAAATAGAAGCCATGCTTTAACTTTTTGCTTACTAAACACTCCATGTTGATATTAACGTGCCCAAGTAACACTGAAAATATCTGATATACCCAAATTATGCTAGATTTCTCCCAGGGAAAAAATTTGGGAATTGAAATGTATTTAAAATGGCTTTTGCATGAGTAATAATTTTAGAATATTTTGGTCCATAACACTTTATGGTTTATATACTCATCCTCATATTACTATTACTTTATCGGGTTTGTTTTTGTTTGTTTGTGTTTCCAGATGGGAGTTACATAATATTCCCAATTACAAGTCATTTCACTTAATTAGAATAAATATATTTATGAAGTGTATACTAAGATGAGTGTCTGAAATTGTGTCTGATTCTTTGAATTTCACACTTTATGGGGTATGGTCTTAAATTCTATTGCTTTTGTCCTGTATTCACTGATAATATTTATAACAGTAATGGCTAACATTCTACCATGTCTACTTACCATATTAATAATCGTCAGTTATTCAGATATTGTAATTAATTTTCAGAAATAAACAGAGGTATTGCATTTTTCTATTTTTACATATGAAGACACTCTCACCAAAAGATTGACACTCAATGACAATGACATAAAACAATTAAGTTGACTCATAGTAGTTGGAAGCCACCTGTGTTTGATGCAGAAGGCCACTTTATCAGGAGTGAGTGACAGGTCCCCGAGTCTAGTTGGTAATGCTATCCATCATTCCCTGCTTACCTATTTCCCTAGAGTCTCCTCAGCTCAGTCTCCTGCATGTTCAGTCACCCAGATTAGAGGCACTCCAAATAGATCCAAAATACAGTCTTTTTACTCTTTGGGATGGTTTGGATTATTTTCCATGTATAACTAAAGAGTCCTATTTTTTTTCTTTCTTTGCCATGTCTCTTCCATTTTTTTTTTCCATTTTTTATTAGGTATTTAGCTCATTTACATTTCCAATGCTATACCAAAAGTCCCCCATATCCACCCACCCTCACTCCCCTGCCCACCCACTCCCCCTTTTTGGCCCTGGTGTTCCCCTGTACTGGGGCATATAAAGTTTGCAAGTCCAATGGGCCTCTCTTTCCAGTGATGGCCAACTAGGCCATCTTTTGATATATATGCAGCTAGAGTCAAGAGCTCCGGGGTACTGGTTAGTTCATAATGTTGTTCCACCTATAGGGTTGCAGATCCCTTTAGCTCCTTGGCTACTTTCTCTAGCTCCTCCATTGGGAGACCTATGATCCATCCATTAGCTGACTGTGAGCATCCACTTCTGTGTTTGCTAGGCCCCGGCATAGTCTCACAAGAGACAGCTACATCTGGGTCCTTTCAATAAAATCTTGCTAGTGTATGCAATGGTGTCAGCATTTGGATGCTGATTATGGGGTGGATCCCTGGATATGGCAGTCTCTACATGGTCCATCCTTTCATCTCAGCTCCAAACTTTGTCTCTGTAACTCCTTCCATGGGTGTTTTGTTCCCAAATCTAAGGAGGGGCATAGTGTCCACACTTCAGTCTTCATTCTTCTTGAGTTTCATGTGTTTAGCAAATTATATCTTATATCTTGGGTATCCTAGGTTTGGGGCTAATATCCACTTATCAGTGAGTACATATTGTGTGAGTTTCTTTGTGAATGTGTTACCTCACTCAGGATGATGCCCTCCAGGTCCATCCATTTGGCTAGGAATTTCATAAATTCATTCTTTTGAATAGCTCAGTAGTACTCCATTGTGTAGATGTACCACATTTTCTGTATCCATTCCTCTGTTGAGGGGCATCTAGGTTCTTTCCAGCTTCTGGCTATTATAAATAAGGCTGCTATGAACATAGTGGAGCATGTGTCCTTCTTACCAGTTGGGGCATCTTCTGGATATATGCCCAGGAGAGGTATTGCTGGATCCTCCGGAAGTACTATGTCCAGTTTTCTGAGGAACCGCCAGACTGATTTCCAGAGTGGTTGTACAAGCCTGCACTCCCACCAACAATGGAGGAGTGTTCCTCTTTCTCCACATCCACGCCAGCATCTGCTGTCACCTGAATTTTTGATCTTAGCCATTCTGACTGGTGTGAGGTGGAATCTCAGGGTTGTTTTGATTTGCATTTCCCTGATGATTAAGGATGTTGAACATTTTTTCAGGTGCTTCTCTACCATTCGGTATTCCTCAGGTGAGAATTCTTTGTTCAGTTCTGAGCCCCATTTTTTAATGGGGTTATTTGATTTTCTGAAGTCCACCTTCTTGAGTTCTTTATATATGTTGGATATTAGTCCCCTATCTGATTTAGGATAGGTAAATATCCTTTCCCAATCTGTTGGTGGTCTTTTTGTCTTATTGACGGTGTCTTTTGCCTTGCAGAAACTTTGGAGTTTCATTAGGTCCCATTTGTCAATTCTCGATCTTACAGCACAAGCCATTGCTGTTCTGTTCAGGAATTTTTCCCCTGTGCCCATATCTTCAAGGCTTTTCCCCACTTTCTCCTCTATAAGTTTCAGTGTCTCTGGTTTTATGTGAAGTTCCTTGATCCACTTAGATTTGACCTTAGTACAAGGAGATAAGTATGGATCGATTCGCATTCTTCTACATGATAACAACCAGTTGTGCCAGCACCAATTGTTGAAAATGCTGTCTTTCTTCCACTGGATGGTTTTAGCTCCCTTGTCGAAGATCAAGTGACCATAGGTGTGTGGGTTCATTTTTGGGTCTTCAATTCTATTCCATTGGTCTACTTGTCTATCTCTATACCAGTACCATGCAGTTTTTATCACAATTGCTCTGTAGTAAAGCTTTAGGTCTGGCATGGTGATTCCGCCAGAAGTTCTTTTATCCTTGAGAAGACTTTTTGCTATCCTAGGTTTTTTGTTATTCCAGACAAATTTGCAAATTGCTCCTTCCAATTCGTTGAAGAATTGAGTTGGAATTTTGATGGGGATTGCATTGAATCTGTAGATTGCTTTTGGCAAGATAGCCGTTTTTACAATGTTGATCCAGCCAATCCATGAGCATGGGAGATCTTTCCATCTTCTGAGATCTTCCTCAATTTCTTTCTTCAGAGATTTGAAGTTTTTATCATACAGATCTTTCACTTCCTTAGTTAGAGTCACGCCAAGATATTTTATATTATTTGTGACTATTGAGAAGGGTGTTGTTTCCCTAATTTCTTTCTCAGCCTGTTTATTCTTTGTATAGAGAAAGGCCATTGACTTGTTTGAGTTTATTTTATATCCAGCTACTTCACCGAAGCTGTTTATCAGGTTTAGGAGTTCTCTGGTAGAATTTTTAGGGTCACTTATATATACTATCATATCATCTGCAAAAAGTGATATTTTGACTTCCTCTTTTCCAATTTGTATCCCCTTGATCTCCTTTTGTTGTCGAATTGCTCTGGCTAATACTTCAAGTACTATGTTGAAAAGGTAGGGAGAAAGTGGGCAGCCTTGTCTAGTCCCTGATTTTAGTGGGATTGCTTCCAGCTTCTCTCCATTTACTTTGATGTTGGCTACTGGTTTGCTGTAGATTGCTTTTATCATGTTTAGGTATGGGCCTTGAATTCCTGATCTTTCCAAAACTTTTATCATGAATGGGTGTTGGATCTTGTCAAATGCTTTTTCTGCATCTAACGAGATGATCATGTGGTTTTTGTCTTTGAGTTTGTTTATATAATGGATTACATTGATGGATTTTCGTATATTGAACCATCCCTGCATCCCTGGAATAAAACCTACTTGGTCAGGATGGATGATTGCTTTAATGTGTTCTTGGATTCGGTTAGCGAGAATTTTATTGAGGATTTTTGCATCGATATTCATAAGAGAAATTGGTCTGAAGTTCTCTATCTTTGTTGGGTCTTTCTGTGGTTTAGGTATCAGAGTAATAGTGGCTTCATAAAATGAGTTGGGTAGAGTACCTTCTACTTCTATTTTGTGAAATAGTTTGTGCAGAACTGGAATTAGATCTTCTTTGAAGGTCTGATAGAACTCTGCACTAAACCCATCTGGTCCTGGGCTTTTTTTGGTTGGGATACTATTAATAACTGCTTCTATTTCTTTAGGTGATATGGGACTGTTTAGATGATCAACTTGATCCTGATTCAACTTTGGTACCTGGTATCTGTCCAGAAATTTGTCCATTTCGTCCAGGTTTTCCAGTTTTGTTGAGTATAGCCTTTTGTAGAAGGATCTGATGGTGTTTTGGATTTCTTCAGGATCTGTTGTTATGTCTCCCTTTTCATTTCTGATTTTGTTAATTAGGATTTTGTCCCTGTGCCCTTTAGTGAGTCTAGCTAAGGGTTTATCTATCTTGTTGATTTTCTCAAAGAACCAACTCCTCGTTTGGTTAATTCTTTGAATAGTTCTTCTTGTTTCCACTTGGTTGATTTCACCCCTGAGTTTGATTATTTCCTGCCGTCTACTCCTCTTGGGTGAATTTGCTTCCTTTTTTTCTAGGGCTTTTAGATGTGTTGTCAAGCTGCTAGTATGTGCTGTCTCCCTTTTCTTCTTGGAGGCACTCAGAGCTATGAGTTTCCCTCTTAGAAATGCTTTCATTGTGTCCCATAGGTTTGGGTACGTTGTGGCTTCATTTTCATTAAACTCTAAAAAGTCTTTAATTTCTTTCTTTATTCCTTCCTTGACCAAGGTATCATTGAGAAGAGTGTTATTCAGTTTCCATGTGAATGTTGGCTTTCCATTATTTATGTTATATTGAAGATCAGTCTTAGGCCATGGTGGTCTGATAGGATACATGGGACAATTTCAATATTTTTGTATCTATTGAGGCCTGTTTTGTGACCAATTATATGGTCAATTTTGGAGAAGGTCCCGTGAGGTGCTAAGAAGAAGGTATATCCTTTTGTTTTAGGATAAAATGTTCTGTAGATATCTGTCAGGTCCATTTGTTTCATAACTTCTGTTAGTTTCACTGTGTCCCTGTTTAGTTTCTGTTTCCACGATCTGTCCATTGATGAAAGTGGTGTGTTGAAGTCTCCCACTATTATTGTGTGAGGTGCAATGTATGCTTTGAGCTTTACTAAAGTGTCTCTAATGAATGTGGCTGCCCTTGCATTTGGTGCATAGATATTCAGAATTGAGAGTTCCTCTTGGAGGATTTTACCTTTGATGAGTATGAACTGTCCCTCCTTGTCTTTTTTTTGATAACTTTGGGTTGGGAGTCGATTTTATCCGATATTAAAATGGCTACTCCAGCTTGTTTCTTCAGTCCATTTGCTTGGAAAATTGTTTTCCAGCCTTTCACTCTGAGGTAGTGTCTGTCTTTTTCCCTGAGATGGGTTTCCTGTAAGCAGCAGAATGTTGGGTCCTGTTTGTGTAGCCAGTCTGTTAGTCTATGTCTTTTTATTGGGGAATTGAGTCCATTGATATTAAGAGATATTAAGGAAAAGTAATTGTTGCTTCCTGTTATTTTTGTTGTTAGAGTTGGCATTCTGTTCTTGTGGCTGTCTTCTTTTTGGTTTGTTGAATGATTACTTTCTTGGTTGTTCTAGGGCGTGATTTCCGTCCTTGTATTGCTTCTTTTCTGTTATTATCCTTTGAAGGGCTGGATTCGTGGAAAGATATTGTGTGAATTTGTTTTTGTCGTGGAATACTTTGGTTTCTCCATCTATGGTAATTGAGAGTTTGGCCGGGTATAGTAGCCTGGGCTGGCATTTGTGTTCTCTTAGTGTCTGTATAACATCTGTCCAGGCTCTTCTGGCTTTCATAGTCTCTGGTGAAAAGTCTGGTGTAATTCTGATAGGCCTTCCTTTATATGTTACTTGACCTTTCTCCCTTACTGCTTTTAATATTCTATCTTTATTTAGTGCATTTGTTGTTCTGATTATTATGTGTCAGGAGGAATTTCTTTTCTGGTCCAGTCTATTTGGAGTTCTGTAGGCTTCTTGTATGATCATGGGCATCTCTTTTTTTATGTTTGGGAAGTTTTCTTCTATTATTTTGTTGAAGATATTAGCTGGCCCTTTAAGTTGAAAATCTTCATTCTCATCAATTCCTATTATCCGTAGGTTTGGTCTTCTCATTGTGTCCTGGATTACCTGGATGTTTTGAGTTAGGATCCTTTTGCATTTTGTATTTTCTTTGACTGTTGTGTCGATGTTCTCTATGGAATCTTCTGCACCTGAGATTCTCTCTTCCATTTCTTGTATTCTGTTGCTGATGCTCGCATCTATGGTTCCAGATCTCTTTCCTAGGGTTTCTATCTCCAGTGTTGCCTCGCTTTTCTTTATTGTGTCTACTTCCCCTTTTAGTTCTAGTATGGTTTTGTTAATTTCCATCACCTGTTTGGATGTGTTTTCCTGTTTTTCTTTAATGATTTCTACCTGTTTGGCTGTGTTTTCCTGCTTTTCTTTAAGGGCCTGTAACTCTTTAGCAGTGCTCTCCTGTAATTCTTTAAGTGACTTATGAAATTCCTTCTTGATGTCCTCTATCATCATCATGAGAAATGTTTTTAAATCTGGGTCTAGATTTTCGGTTGTGTTGGGGTGCCCAGGACTAGGTGGGGTGGGAGTGCTGCGTTCTGATGATGGTGAGTGGTCTTGATTTCTGTTAGTAGGATTCTTACGTTTGCCTTTCGCCATCTGGTAATCTCTGAAGCTAGCTGTTTTAGTTGTCACTGTTAAGAGCTTGTTCTTCAGGTGACTCTGTTAGCCTCTATAAGCAGACCTGGAGGGTAGCACTCTCCTTAGTTTCAGTGGGCAGCGTATTATCTGCAGGCAAGCTCTCTTCTTGCAGGGCAGGTACCCAGATATCTGGTGTTCGAACCAGACTCCTGGCAGAAGTTGTGTTCCACTCACTAGAGGTCTTAGGATCTCGTGTGGAATCTTGTGTGGGCCCTTGCGGGTGTCAGGCGACTCAGCTGGCAAGGTAGCCCGGGGCTCGAGTGGAGTGGAAGGGGCTTGTGCCCCAGATCATGCCCGGGTAGCCTGCTTCCCTATCTACTGCAGTCTCAGGTTCCGAGTGATTGGATTGGGGCAGGCGCTGTGTTTCACTCACCAGAGGTCTTAGGATCCCGTGGGGAGTCCCGTGTGGGCCCTTGCAGGTGTTGGGCAAGACTCTGCTGGCAAGGTAGCCCGGGGCTCGAGTCGAGCGGAAGGGACTTGTGCCCCAGATCAGGCCCGGGTAGCCTGCTTCCCTATGTACTGCAGTCTCAGGTTCCGAGTGATTGGATTGGGGCAGGCGCTGTGTTCCACTCACCAGAGGTCTTAGGATCCCGTGGGGAGTCCCGTGTGGGTCCTTGCGGGTGTTGGGCAAGACTCTGCTGGCAAGGTAGCCCAGGGCTCGAGTCGAGTGGAAGGGGCTTGTGCCCCAGATCATGCCCGGGTAGCCTGCTTCCCTATGTACTGCAGTCTCAGGTTCCGAGTGATTGGATTGGGGCAGGCGCTGTGTTCCACTCACCAGAGGTCTTAGGATCCCGTGGGGAGTCCCGTGTGGGCCCTTGTGGGTGTTGGGCAAGACTCTGCTGGCAAGGTAGCCCGAGGCTCGAGTTGAGCGGAAGGGACTTGTCGTCTCTTCCATTTTTGTTCATATAGTTAAGCAGGCTTTCCTGTAGTAATGTGTTATTCCTATCCACTTGAATTCTGTACTTCTTCCTCTCTTCTACATAGTGAAGTCTAAAGATGTTAACTTTATGGCTATAACAAGGTATCATTATATAGAAATAGTTCCCAGATCATCTCATTGCCAGCATTCCAGAGTCGTTTGAAACACACCTTTCTGAGCCACCATGTTTTTTCCCCTCTCCTGTCCTTTTCTCAGAACAACACACCTTCCCATTTAGTGTTCACACACCTAACTGATCACTCACTATTCTTTGCCTAGAAAATTCTCTTGTTTCTCCTTAAGAAGGAATGTGTTCTATTTCCTTAAGGATGTACACATCACTGTACTCTTTATATAATATGCAGGTTTCTGTTAACCTATACACCTAGCTGACAGTATGAATACTTATAGAAGTCAGTAAAGATGGAGGTCATTTTTGAATATTTATATCCCAGAAAGTGATGATTTGGCATTCTTCAATTATGCCTGAACTGAAACAGGAAACTCATCAGACTTCATAAAAAGTGATAGAATGGAATAAAGATATAATTAGTTATTAAAGAAGGGCTTATACAGTTTACACCTTGGGTTATCTATGTTTAATGTTAAATCTATACATTTTGCCACATTGTTTATACTAGTTTAGATTCTGTTTCATGTGTGTGAGGAATGTTCTTTTCTTAAAATTTTATTTTATTTTTTTACTTCTTCACTTTACATCCTGCTCATTGCTCCCTTCTGGTTACTCCCCCCCACAACCCTCTGCTCATCCCATCCACTTCTACTCTGAGAAATTGGGGTCCTCCCTGGTTAGGCCCCATGCTGGAACTTCAAATCTCTCTAAGGCTAGGCTCTTCTCTCACTGAGGCCAGACACAGCAGCCCAGCTAAAAGGATACATCCTACATTAAGGAAAAAACTTTTGGGATAGCCACTGCTCCAGTTGTTTGGAACACACAAGTAGACCAAGCTGCATATCTGCTATATATGTGCAGGAGGCCTAGGTCTAGCCCATGTGTGTTCTTGGGATGGTAGTTCAAACTCTGAGAGCCCCAAGGGTCTAGGACAGTTGACTCTGTTGTTCTTTCTGTGTAGTTCCTACCCCCTTCAGATCACACAATCCTTCCTTGTATTCTTCCATATGGTTCTCCAAGCTACATCCACTATTTGGCTGTGGGTGAGTGTATCTGTCTGAGTCACTTGCTCTATGGGGCTTCTCAAAGGATAGCATGCTAATGTCTGTTCTATTTTTTTTTTTTTTTTTTGGTTTTTTGAGACAGGGTTTCTCTGTGTATCCCTGGCTGTCCTGAAGCTCACTTTGTAGACCAGGCTGGCCTCGAACTCAGAAATCCGCCTGCCTCTGCCTCCCGAGTGCTGGGATTAAAGGCGTGCGCCACCACACCCGGCTGCTAATGTCTGTTCTTAATAAGCTTATTTATTAAGGAGAAAAAAACCCACTTTTTGTTTGGGCTACACCTTCTTATGGCAGTATACCTACCACCACCACCCCCCAAAAATGAAAGAAAGTAACTTTTGTTGTTCTTGCATTTATTTATTTATTTTATTTATTTATTATTAATAATAATACATTTTTATTAATTTTTACTAATAAAATAATAATAATAATAATTTTGCATTTTTCTGAACATTATGATTCTTATTGACAAATTTTTATATATCTTGTTGCTGCAGTTGTTCTCAAATCCAACTTCATCAGGATGTTAACTTAGACTGAAAACTAGTTGCCTTCTAACAGGTCACTACGGCCACGTTTGGAGTGCTCAGACAAAAGCCCTGGTGACTGAACAACTGCTGGATTCTTGTCCTCTCCATTGTGAGACAGACATTGTTAAAATGCTCAGAGCATATCTTATAAGACAGTCTAATACATTGATTTATGTTCCATAGGAGAATGCTTATAAAGACAACTCAGAGTGAAAGCTACCAGTGAGTCTCAATATCCCATTCTCTTTTCATATCATCCAGTATTTCTATGATAACTTCAAATAAAATTATTGGCCTTATGTTTTAAAATGGAATTTAAATATGGTCAAAATAAATTCATTTATAAGAACCATCTAGTGAATGATTTGATTTGCCTTACTAAGAAATCAAACCATAATGTCTGGTTGGCTACCTACTGCAATGTATGGGGCCTCGCTTTAAGGACGATTTCTTTGCCCAGTGAGGTATCCTTAGCAAATACCTACCACTGGATTCTTAACCTTTCCATTTTGAGACAGATATTGTTGGACTGTTCAAAGCAATATTATAAGCTAGTCTAATAAATCAGTTCTGTTTCTTAAGAGAAAGAACAAGACAAGAATCAACTCAGAACAAAATGTAACAGTGATTCAATAAAGAGGAGTATTTTCTGCAGATAGTCATCAATGGGAGCATTTTATTTTATTTTATTTTATTTTATTTTATTCTATTTTCCTAGACCTCTGTTTAATTCGTAATGAGAGACTGAAAGGGTGGGGAAGTAGATGAAGGTGGAGGTAGGAGAAACCAGAAGAAACTTCAGGAAGGAAACCATTATGAGACTGTATTGTATGGAACAAACTTTCTATAAAATGTGAAATGATTTTAAAGGCCAATCTCAAGACGAGCATATTAGCAAATGGGTAAAAAAAACCTAATTGAATGGGAATAGAGTTAAATGTAGAGTCTATAAATGCCCAGAAGATGCTCCTACATGGCTGAAGGACACATACTCATTAGTAACTTTGTTTATAATATCCAGAAGCTGTAAAAAACCCAGATATCACTCAACAGAGAAACTGATACAGAAAATGTGGTACATTTACACAATGTAATGCTACTCAGCTATTAAAAACAATTAATTCATGAAATTCTTAGGCAAATGAATGGAACAAGAAAATATCATCCTGAGTGAGGTAACCCAATCACAAAAGAACACACATGGTATACACTCACTAATAAGTGAATGTTAGCCCAGAACCTCGGAATACCCAAGATACAATTCACAGACAAAATGAAGCTCAAGAAGAAAGAAAACCAAATTATGGATATTTTGATCCTTCTTAGAAGGGGAAACAAAATGCCCATTGGAGGAGATACAGAGACAGCATGTGGGTGGAGCAGAGACTGAAGGAAAGGCCATCCAGAGACTGCCCCACTTGGGGATCCATCCCATATACAGTCCCCAAACCAAGACACTCTTATGGATACCAACATGTGTTTGCTGACAGGAGTCTCCTATAGCTGTCTCCTGAGAGGCTCTTCCAGTGCCTGACAAATTCAGAGGTGGATGCCCTCATCCAACCATTGGACTGAGTACAAGATCTCCAGGGGAGGTGCTAGAGAAAGGACCAAAGGAGATGAAGGGGTTAGCAGCCCCATAGGAGGAACAACAATATGAACCAACCAATATTCCCAGAGCTCCCAGGGACTAAACCACCAACCAAAGAATACACATGGAAGGACCCATGGCTCCAGCTCCATATGTAGCAGAGGATGGCCTTGTTGGACATCAATGGGAAGAGAGGCCCTAAGTCCCAAGAAGGCTGATGCCCCAGTGTAGGTAAATGGCAGGACCCAGAGTGGGTGGGTGGCTGAGCAGGGGAAGAATGGATGGGATAGGAGTTTTTTGAAGGAGAAACAAGGAAATGAGGTACATTTGAAATGTAAATATAGAATATATCTAATAAAAAAGAAAAAAAATGAATTAGAACTTTAAAACCAGAAACTGCTTCATTAAATCTTTGTAAATGAACATCATTTCCATTTACAATAATAAATAGCAACACAACTATCCTATGTCCTAAGTAGCTTACTCATGTCCAAATTCTAATTAGATTTCATTCTTACCACAGGATATCTGTGCACAGACTGCATAGCTATTTACACACACACACACACACACACACACACACACACACACACACACACACACACATGGAAAAGTTAATGGTTTCAGAATATCTTGAACTATATAGGAAAAAATTATGTTATTTAACATATGTACCAGAAAAAATAGGTTAAATGTTTTTTTAAACACTGAACAATATAATATTTAGAAGAAATAAAAATGTATTCTGTGATTCTCATGTGAAATATTAATCATGACTACTACATGATGCAACATAGATCACCCTAATTTAATAAAGTTAGACTCAGAAGAGATTAATTTAAAATCAAGTCAAACTGTGATTGAGTAGATGAAAATTCAATTTTATATAATTATTTTTATAATATTTAATCTTAAGCAGTCATATAAAAGATCATGACCTGATTTTATATATAGTGCTATTAGTACATGTTATAGCTACTATAAGTATAAAGCAAAAAATATACATTCTTTAGGAATTTAGATTCATGACCATCCATTATTGACATTAATAATATTATAATATAATAGATGATTTACAATAATTATTTATTCAAGTTTGTCTAATTTTTCTGTCAAACATTGGCTGGTTTAGTTGATAAAGGCTACCAATACTATTCCAAGCTTGGATACTTTTAGATCATATCCTTGGATAATAAGGATATCTGTAAGTTTATTAATTCTGGAAATGCACAAATAACTACCTTCAGTAGAATTCTATCATTCTACTGAGATGAGCATTAGATGAAGAGGAGATGAAATCCAATGAAAAGAAAAACCAAGTAAAAGTCCATAAGAGCTTAAATATTCTAACTGCTGTCACATTTTCATATATACTTGAAACATTTCACAGATCAAGACAAATACACTCAAAAGCCAAAGGGGGGGAAATGGAAATAAAAATAATCTTCCTACCAGAATACACAGACAAGGCCATGATCATATGATTTTCTTATAAGCAAATGAAAAGACAAGGCCTCTTAGGAAGAGTATCTAATGAGATCAGTGTTCTGTGCAGGCAACTGACAAGCTATTTTATATGGAGTCTTCAATTATAGAGTTCCATTTAGCTATGCAAAACCATGTAACATAATATGAGATAGTGTCTATAATATGTCAAGAAAATCACAGAATACTCCATCTCAAATATAATATTTATATTACAGCTCCTTACTGGGTTTTGAAATGTCTTCCCTATAATATTTTTCCTTATGATAATATATGACTTCCTTTTTCCTTATATCTTAAAATAATTAAAATTGCATTTTCATCAAAAGCAAATTACCTTAAAATCTCAAAAGATGAGAATCTAGTGCTTTATAAGATTGTATTTTAAAACATTTCCCCTCAAGATACCAAAATATTGTTTAAAATTCATAATATCATAATCAAACTCTTAGATATTCCATATTCCCAACTACATGACAAACAGTTTATATGACAACATTTTTCTGTCATTCTTGTGTTGCATTACTCTCTCTAACGTGACCTGCTTCCATTGTATCTGTTGAAATCCATGATTTTTCTCTCATAGAATATGATTGGGTCAGGAATTTTCATCTATTTAAGATTCTACTATGCAAATATTTTCCCAGGCAATTTATTTTGATTGATGACTGTAAATATTTATACTTTCAGTTTACTCATGATTCAAAAATCCATAGATTATTTTTTTATCAGCAGGTACTAAATTTAGCCTTAGATATCATTTTTTTTCAGTTTTTAAAGTTATTACCTACTCTTTCTTTTTTTTTTTTTCTTTTTTAAATAATTTTAATTAGGTATTTTTCTCATTTACATTTCCAATGTTATATAACTTCAAATGTGTATACATAGATTAGTATTTAAATGGGGAATCTGATCTGGTATGTAGAACAGGATGGCTTAGTTGGCCATCAGTGGGAGGAGAGGCCCTTGGTCTTGCAAAGATCATATGGCCAGTGCAGGGGAATGCCAGGGCCAGGAAGTGGGAGTGGGTGGATTGGGGAGCTGAGCAGGGCAGTGGGAGGGTATAGGGGGCTTTCCGGATAGCATTTGAAATGTAAATGAAGAAAATATCTAATAAAATTAAAAAAAAAAAGACACTTTGCTGCATTTTGATTTTTCTGTTCTAATTTTAAGAATGACCTACATACTACACAGCCCTTCTCCTTCTCATGATTATAGTACTTTCTATTTTCCACAGTCTACAAAAGCTATGTCAGTGTCTACTTGGAGCAAAATAACTATCCTGCGTGGAACTTAAGATTAAGAATACTAATTCAACAAAAACAAATAAGTGCTTCAATTTCTTCTATGCATGAGTTAAACTGAAGAACAGAAGTTCCCCATTTTATAGGATAAATGAATGATAAATTTTACTTAAAGGGAACTCAGAAGCTTCCTGTTAATTGTATTTATTAAACCATACAATTTTAATATGCATATTAATTTATTGATGCTGCTTCCTTGTTACTGTCAGAATTTAAAAAACGGGTTTAGGTAATAAAGAGAATACAAAACTTTACATATTCTGAAGCATAAATAAAATTAAATTAAGGTTTTATTAAAATGATTTCAAGAATTATAGATGAACTTGCACCTTAAAAAGTCTCAGAAATAAATTTGATAAATAAATAATCCTCCTCAATATGGAAAATCCTAAAATTAGAATACTAGCCCCCCCTCAGGTTGATTTGTAATTTTCTTGTATAAATATAAATGATTAAATATGTCACTATCTGTGTCATTAACTTTTTCTCCACTACACAGATTGGTGCACTGTGTTTTTGTTTCAAACTATCATAAATATTCAAGAGTAAAGGATAATCCCTTCATCAAATGAGACTAGTAATTTGATCATACTCAAACAATATTGGGTCATTTTTGAGGTATTCAAAAATTCTAACATTTCATGCATTGTTTTTCAGATTAGTTCTCACAAGTCTAAGAGAATTCACTTAAATTTTGTATGAAATTCCCAATGCATATCTTCTATTACTCTTTCACCCTCTTCCCTCCCTTTACAGCAGCATCACTTCAAAGCATCTTGCTAATGACTAAGTAAATAAAGGCAAATATATTCCAAGAAATTGGGCAGTGCAACCATGTCCCTATTTACATCTTTCAATTCTTTGGCGATTACTATCAACATACTACTCCATTTAATGGAAATGTAACCTAAACTCCTAACATCATGCGTGGAATAACACCCAGAAAATTCCTGCAAAATAACAGGAGAATTAAATGATTGTAGGTCAAAGCATTATTTGCTCTAGGATGTGTTGTTTTCTAATTTTATATATTGTTACTGATATTGTATCCTTGAAATTCAGGACTGAATGTATTAGTCTTTTTTTAATACTGAAAATTGTAAAATATAATTAATAAATATATATTATTACATAAGATAAAAAATATATATGCATAGAAAATTGAAGTATTTAAAATTAACATCATGTAGTAAAAGGTAATTTACATCTTTGTCCATGCAATTACTCATTTTAAATTTGTTATTTAAACATGTATTCTTTAACACATTTTCTGAAATTATATAGCCATCAAAGTTTCTAGTAGTTATATCAATTTTAAAATTTATGCTAATAATTCAATTGTATAATAAATAATAACAAAGAATGTTTTTTTAATTTTATACATTATCTTTATTTTATTTTACAATGAGTAACGCTCACATCTGATACACATAAAATGTGTGAGTAAAGCTCACATCTGAATAATATCACAACTAGTTATGGAATGCAAGGATTAATACAACATGGTACTAATATAACTAAACTATTTTAGGAATCTTTAACAGTATTATGAGAAACATAATATCATTGTCTTCGTGAACACAAAACCCTAGGGCAAAACCCTAGTGACGTTTTTGCTACAACCAGGTTTGTTAAGATTCTTCTGACTTTGTTTTAGATCATATTTAATTAATTTTTAAAACATGGGTGGAGAGTGAATGCATTAATCCATCTGTTCTGCATGGCAGTAAGTAAATGGCACCACTCAATGGTTGCTGTATTGGCTTAATCATCCAGGGAAAGCTAATCTGTTGCTCTGAGATTCTTTGCCAGTCTGACAAATTGATCTCCTCTTGCTTGCTAAAATACTCCCATTTGCCTTTTCAATCTCCCTTTTCGCCAAGATCTGTGCATCAATACATTTAGCTCTAGTGAGGACTGTAGGAAAAAAAAATCTAAAGACTGAGCTAATACAACTGTAAGTAGCATGGAAAAATCTCAGTTTGAATCCTGTCCAGGCTTTTTTCTTGGGAGAATAGATAAACTTACCTCTGCTTCATTACCTGCTAATGGGAAGACCTTTGGAAAAATAAAACATTTTTTAGCCTGAATTGTAAACTACAAGTAAATTTTCCAAATATATATATATATATATATATATATATATATATATATATATATACATATATATGTGTGTGTGTGTGTGTGTGTGTGTGTGTGTGTATGTATGTATATATATGCAAAGAGAGAGAGAGAGTGAGAGAGAGAGAGAGAGTGAGAGAGAGAGAGTGAGTGATTGGCAAAATAGAAGTGAAGTGTATGTTCTGAAGCCCGACTCTAAAGATAAAGCTAATTCTATTCTCCATGAATGACTTCAAGGACGATCTGCCTTAAACCTGGGCATCCGTAGGTGTAAAATGGGAGAATTGTCCATGTTCAGTAAGCTCTGAGTACATAGACTCTTTCTCCAGATCTTTAGCTCCACTTAATTTTGTTTCCCCTGAAATTACAATCCAGTTCCTTTCTGTTCTAATATGATACAAGGCCTAATCTCTTTCCCTTTCAGGTAGCATCCCCCTGATCTCTTCCACTTAGGGACTACCATCACAGTAGACAATAACCATCTTAATTTGAATCACTTTCTGTAATTCTTGTCTCTTCGTCCTATGAGACTTACATAAAGAGGAGGAATTCACAATCATAACTCATCTTTACTGTTGCATCTTCAGGGGTAGTTCTGAAGCATCTTAGATGATGGAAACTACAATATAGTAGATGCCAATCGTGAAGAAAGGACATATTTCTCAGCACTGATTTTCCACTACACAAAAGAATATCTTGTGCGTAGTCCACTTCATTGAAAATGTGTTCTATTTTGACCCTTCCTTACTAAACCAAGAATTGCCCATTACTTTCACAAGTGTTCAGTATCAGAGGGCCAGACTCCTGAAACAGCTTTCAATTTTCAGTTTTAAGCAATTTTGAACCCTATTCGTTCTGCTAGAAACACTGTGTATACATTCTTCATATTTTCTGACAGGCTTGATAGTTCTAATATTTTGTTTCTCTTGTCTTTTATTTTTTCCCCTTTCAATTATCTGGCAGAATATCATGTGTAATTTGTAACCTTTTTGTAGTATTTTCCTTTATAAAAAAATTCATTTTTTAATCATATTCATGCATGCATGCCCTAGCTTATTGTTAATGTATTTCAGTTATCTCTTAATTCTTATGGGAGATAAGTTTTAAAATTATACATATAAAATAAGACCTTCCATCACTATAGGAATATCAAGTAAAAAAAATACGTCTGATCAATTGTTGCTTTTTGAAAATACAGTAATAAACACAACAAACCATATAATGACTGAACATAACAGTGCATATATCTGAATAAAATTAAAACTTAATTTTAGACTGTTATTTAACTTATGGAGCAATTATTGTCCTCTTTATTAGATTTATTTGTTATCTCATAGTTTGCATTTATTTTAATTTATTCACTGAGACTGATTTAGTTTTATAACTATACAGAAGTTTACTTTCTAAATAAGGGGCAAACACTGGCTTATTATCTATATATATTCCTTTCCACCATGAAGTAAAGCAGTAAAATTTTCATGGTGGCACATTTGAAATAACAGCCTCTTCCTACTACCATAAAGAAACTCTTTTGATGGTCGATAAGAACCACTTGTCTGTGTAGGAAAAGTATTTAGCACATACTCAGAGATTATATCATTTCAGAGCTCTGATAAATTAAGTCATATAAGCTCTCTAGCCATAAGAACCTGGCTAAGTTTACAGTATTGGGCAAACATTTCCTCCTATTGAATAGGCCTTAATTTTAACTAAACAGGTACTAGTTGCCCCGAAGATAAAAGTGTCATCATTGGAATCTTAACTGAGAGGTCTTTTTTTTTTTTTTTTTTTTTTTTTTTTTTTTTTTTTTTTTTTTGGTTCATAGACTGTATAGCTAGGTTTGATGATTGGTTACTTTCCTTCCATTGCAGATTGGATAGAACCTTTGTTTACTATGAAAGCTACTCCGAAGGTAGGATGCTTCTAACTCATTTCCAGCTTGGAAATGTTGTCAGGGCCAGGGGGTCAGAATATCCACTGCTGGATATCTGGATATTCTTTTTGTTTGTTTGTTTGTTTGTTTGTTTTGTTTTGTTTTTCAAGACAGGGTTTCTTTGTATAGCTCTGGCTGTCCTGGAACTCACTTTGTAGACCAGGCTGGCCTCGAACTCAGAAATCTGCCTGCCTCTGCCTCCCGAGTGGTGGGATTAAAGGTGTACGCCACTACGCCTGGCCTGGATATTCTCTTATAAACATGGCAGGAACACTATACCCAAGATGTCTCAACAGACAAGTTACCTAAATAAGATCTGCATGTGTTTTGCCTATCATACCCATTGATATTCAAATATGAATGAGAGATTCCTCCGAACCCTAAATGTTTGATCTACAAACAAACCATTGCTGTTGAGAGAATAAATTTCTGCTCTTTATAGTAGACCTTTGACAGGTTATCAAATCCTAAGTTATCGAACATAAACACATGAATATATTGGCAACATTTATAGGTATGTATACATACATAATATAATTTAAATAGAAATAATAAATAAATAGTTATTACAAACTTAAAGAGTGACAAAGAGACTTGGTAGGAGCAGGGCATGTAGTAATTGTAGAAATACAATACTCATATATAAAATATTCAAAAGTTAAAAACAATTAGAATGACTTCAAGTAAAGTATTTTTTAAAATGTTCACAAATGTTCTACAATTTTATAGCATTTACAGGGCACTGCTCATTAAACTATTTAAATTCAGAACCTGCTGTGATACCAACACTGCCACTGTACTTCAAAAAATAGGTTAATTCTTGTTCTGTGTATTTTAGAAAAAAAGAGCTTTAGTCACATCTGAGTTGAAAACCATTTAAAATCCTATACACATCTCTTTTTAATAGAGCATGAAACCTTTTTTTTCTAACATCAATAATCTGACTGAACCCACCTTTGAATTTATAAAGAAAAACTTTCCCCTGCACCACTGTGTTCTCCCGATAACTAATCCAATTCCCCCTCAGAGAAGGTCAAGCAATCTTGAGATACATGGCACCTTGATGGCACCAATCATCTCTGCACCACATGCTCATAATCTTTTAATCTCCTTAGCTCAACTCTTCCTCTATTTCATTCAACTCCCTCTAGGCACATCTTCCTCTGAGGAGTCATCTTCTCCACTGCACTCTCTTGTAACAATGTTACATAAACCATGTTGGCTGCTTATACTGTTTAATCATGTCATAAATTTTTCCTTAAATGATTCTCATCTCCACGCTCACTGAAAGCTCTAGGGTTTCCATCTTCTTTCCTGCATTATGCCCATGCCATTTGCAAGCACAGTGCTTCATTTGGATAACAAAATCTAACCTCTGAAATTCCTTGTTCTCACTATTTTCAGCCACTTTCCAACTTTAGCAGGAGGTCTGAGTGTGCAGTGTATTTCCTGCATAGGCTCCACCTTCAAAAGTCTTTAGTGACCTAGTTTAATGTCCTTCAGTACTGTCTTAAACTTTATGTTCACTTGTTTGAATTTGATTTTCATTAGCTTATGCACATTTTAAAAGTAGATGATTGTAGTGGTAATGGGCACAAAGGAAGCTTCAGGTGAGTAATAAAATATTAAACCTGTCTTTCATCGCTGACACTGTTTCCTATCCTCTCAATTAGATCCATTGTATTAGTTCATATTGTCTCAAGACTTGAGCCTGGATAGTTGTACAGCATCAATCTTGGATGAAAGGTGTCAGCTAGATAGTAGTGAGAATGTTTTTAATGCCACTGAACAGCAGATTAAACATAGTAATGTGTACTATATATTTAAAACATCTGGAAGAGAAGACACTAAGTGCTTTCACATTTAACAGTTAAAACAAAATAGTAGCTGAGATGGAGGGGAAGACAAAAGTCTCCACTTCTACCTGCGGAAATACTAGAAGTCAATGAGGGATAACAGAAAGGG
Source organism: Mus musculus (assembly GCF_000001635.26). Lineage (NCBI taxonomy): Eukaryota > Metazoa > Chordata > Mammalia > Rodentia > Muridae > Mus > Mus musculus. The sequence goes on from NC_000081.6 coordinate 20,493,554, forward strand.
TATCACTCCCTTTTTTGTGATTGTCCATGCTCCAGTGTTTAATCTCATGTCCAAGTGGAAGTAGGAGATATCAGTTAGACTCAGTGAGTTTCAAAACTAAAGACTAAAGGGAGGACAAGGAGTTGGAATGGAGATGTGTTGGAATAAGTTGAAGTAGGGATTCAGTGATGAAAACTGTCAAGATACATTATATTAATATGTGTATTGTTCAAAGAATAGATAAAATTGTAAAAGACCTATAGGTAATTGAGGGATTAGATTTCATGAGAGTGTTGATAGAGCCAATATACATACTTGATCATGACAATGTAATTCATTGGTTTGTACACTATGTACTGTAGTTTTCAGTTAATGGAATAACATAAATGTAATTATTCTGTAAGAATTTAATGTTTGTTTAAGCCCTATACACAATGAAAAGTGAGGTCATATGGATATTTGGCATGGTCTCCTTAAAAGTCATTCTCCATACTGCTCTCACATTGACTACTCTAAGCAAAGTCCTTCAACACAACACTCTTCTTTCATAATTGTTATCTCACTGAATGTGGGTTGAGATGCCTTGCAATAGAAAAGGGCATTCTATTGTTCTTTTGATAAGTGACTCTTATTCAGCAATCCATTTTAAGACCATTTTAAGGGGCATGAAATAATTTCTGTCTCTCAGAAATTATTCATAGCTTCCTTCTCTTCTTATGCCTTGGAATCTGTGATATTTCTGATTGCATTATGGAATTGTACGATTCCCCATATCTACCACCTCTGTTCTCATGAAGAAATGACACCTATCCATGTTACAAAACAAAACACCTCAATGTTATGAATGTACAAATGATGATGTATCATAGTAAAAATAATAGCATGCATTTTGTTGCCTACATCCAGAGGCTATTTTCTCACAGGTCTCAGTCAATTGGTTAATAACTTGACAATAGCTCAACTTCTTGTTTTCTCTCCCAGTGGCCATGAAGTGTGTCTAGGGCCACATCTTTTATTAGAGGTTGTAAAAAAAAATGAATAGTCACTTCAACATGGGAAATCTTATAGATAGCATTTGGGCTTATAAGCAGTGGTCTTTCTACACCTACATGAACCGTTAGATTCTCCTAAGTTTTGGTACTTTTTAAGGACTTCTAATAAACTTATCAGTTCACTCCTAATTACTGTAGTATTCCTTCTTCTTTAGGCATCTCAGGGTAAAATATTGTTGGTTAAAAATGACTCCATGTCATGATTAGATCTAGTAGTGTTTTGAGGGTTTCTTTTGTTTGTGTGAATGTTAATGCCCACAGAGAAAATAAAATACACCTTTGAACAAAGGGTAAAAGAGAGACGAGAGAAATACTCACTGAACAATAGTTAATAATTGGCTTTGCAACCTTCAAAGTTTGTACATTTTATCTTCAACATTAGCCTTTGTAAAGTGAAGTTTAGGGCTGTCTTACTCTCCTGTGGATACTTAAGAATTAGTGCAATGTGTGGATCTGAAGCTTGCTCAATAAATCCTTGTCAAATAAAAGATATTAAAAGATTGTTAGAGATTTATCATCACTAAAATCTGGAGCTTGTCTCAAAGGCAATAATTGCCCTATGGGCTTCAACAAGTTCTTTGTCTACTTCAGACTTTGAACAAATATAAATTAATAAATTTGGAAATACACACATGTTTTATCTCTTTCCAGTTATGCTCACTAAAGGCAAAGTATTACTCCAGTAAGTTTTTATTCAAGAAAATGAATTCAGTAGCATTTGGCTAGATCAATGTAATAGAAATTTATAATAGGTTATCATATAATGGTATTACATTTAAAGTAAAAATGAATCTCTGTCCTGTGAAAAAGTAATGAAGATGATAAGAATATCTAGAATATATTTCCAAATACTGTATTTGTGTGGTAACATGTTCTTATATTTTACACAAGTTCACTTCTATGAAAATAACTTCTACTACTTGCTTATATGAAAGAATAAAAATATTGTAGAATTAATGTTTTTGAAATTGAATAGGTCTTGTTTTAATAAATTCTATGTGAAAATCCCTTCAAAAATATATCTACTTTTTTGGTTCTTTAATTAAGTCCTTTCTACTGATTTTTCTCTCAAGAAAATTAGAGATATAGCCACAAAATATTAATCTTTCAAATAGGTTAAACTTCTAAGTTCATTTTTAATATCAGCTGTATCATACAGATAAATATTAATTTTTTGACTTGATTTAATATCTTGTTATTGATCCTGGAATATATAGTATAGATTCAAATACGTATAGGCATGTATTTGAAAGAATTGTATCAAAAGAATGTGTGTATACATATACATATGTGTGTATGTATACATATACATATGTATATGTGTATGTATATGTGTGTATACATATTCATATATGTATGTATATACATACATATACATATGTGTGTATTCACATAGAATATGTGGTTTATCAATATCTTTTACATGTTTGTGTTGTGGGGATCAATGTAATATAAGCATAGATTAATTTTGTATTCAAAGTCATAATTTAATATTTCATGATATCACATAGTTGATATTAGATAAAGTAACTGTGTCAACCTTAAAACAACTACCAACATAAAGAGTTATTTAATAATGCATACCTAAAACCCTCTAAGTATATTCAAAAGGCTGTTCTGCAAGTCAAAGGATTGCAGTCCCATAGGAAGAAAAGTGTTAGCTGGCTGGACCACTCAATGCTCCCAGGGAGTAGACCACCAACCAAGGAGTGTACAAGGAAAAATCTGATCCATGGCTCTAAATATATATGTTGCAGAAGATGGCCTTGTCTGACATCAGTGGGACGTAAGGCCCTTGGTCTTGTGGAGTTTTGATTCCACAGCATAGGAGGATGCTGGAGCAGGGGAGTGGTGGGGGAGGGGTGAGAGTGGGCAGGTTGGTGGAGAGGGCCCTCATAGAGGCAAAGGGGAGTGGTTAGAGGCTAGATGTGGGTGGGATGGTAGCATTGTAGAGGGGTAAGTAAGTGGGAAGTGAGATAAGTTTTCAAATGTAAATTAAAGACTGATTAATAAAAATAGAAATGGAAAGTATTTTTAGTCTCAAAAGTCTCATGATGTATCTGCACAGCCTTGGAACTACATTTGTAACATAGTTTCTCTGCTTTCTCATGACTCTGAAGATTTTATCTTACTTTATTCTTATGTATTTCTGGTATTCTAATTTGCAATGCGGCTTTCTACAAAAACAAATTTAAAAAAATAGGTTGCAAATTGCCATGATTTGCAATTATTTTGTCTCTCTCTCTCTCCATCCATGGAGAGAGAGAGAGATATAGAGGTATAGAGATATAGAGATATAGAGATATAGAGATATAGAGATATAGAGATATAGAGATATAGAGATATAGAGATATAGAGATATAGAGATATAGAGATATAGAGATATAGAGATATAGAGATATAGAGATATAGAGATATAGAGATATAGAGATATACATATACATATACATATACATATACATATACATATACATATACATATACATATACATATACATATACATATACATATACATATACATATACATATATATATATATATCATAATGACTAAATACAAACTATTCCCTTTGCTTCTGATTCTGGGAATTATAGTACTAAATGCTATACTAAAAAGATTTAATTTTATAGTTCATACATTTAAAGATCACTTAACTCTCTTTTACAATGATTGGGATTATAAACATCATTGATATGTTTTTATCCTCTTATTCTTCAAGTATGATTTATATCTATTCTGTGTAGGAAATTTGAAAGAAATAGTTTGATTTATCATTAACCTGTGCTTTAGATGACTTTACTGTGTTTACTAGAAGACTGTGTATTATAGGGTGTACTGATGTGTGATGTACATAGGATAAATGTGGTTAGTTCTTACAATATTCACATTCTTCCTGTAATTGAGTATGGGAAGTTTTTTATGCTGAATTCACTTGAAAACACCTCGATGAACCAAGCTGTCCTCATTCAGGCAGGTTTAGTTTACATACAGATCGAATAGGTGCTTCAAGAGAAGACAACTCATGATGCTATTTCCATGGAGATTTATTGCATGAGATAGGAAGTAAAGTATAAAAGACATGACCATTAAAATATAAAACACTAAAATTAGAAGAGAGATTGGAGAAATATGCTCAACTATGTTCATAGTAGCCTTACTTATAATAGCCAGAAGCTGGCAAGAACCCAGATGTCCTTCAATAGAGGAGTGGGTACAGAAAATGTGGGACATTTACATAATGGATTACTACTCACCTATTAAAAACAATGAACTCAGGAAATTCGTAAGCCAATGGATGGAACTAGAAAATATCATCCTGAGTGAGGTAATTCAATCACAAAAGAACACACATGGTATGCACACACTGATAAGTGGATGTTAGCACACAAGCTTGGAATACCCAAGATACAATTCACAGACCAAATGAAGCTCAAGAAGAAAGAAGACCAAAGTATGTATACTTCGGTCCTTCTTAGAAGAGGGAACAAAATACCCATGGGAGGAGATACAGAGGCAAAGTGTAAGCAGATACTGAAGGAAAGACCATCCAGAGATTGTCCCACGTAGGGATCCATCCCATATACAGTCACTAATCCCATACACTATTGTGGATGACAAGTTTTTGCTGACAGGAGTGTGATATAGCTGCCTCCTGGGAGGCTCTGCCAGTGCCTGACACATACATATGTGGATGCTCTCAGCTAATCATTGATCTGAGCACGGGGTCCCCAGTGAAAGCTAGAGAAAGGACTAAAGGAGCTGAAGAAGTTTGCAGCCTCATAGTAGGAACAACAATGTGAACTAACCAATACCCCCCAGAGCTCCCAGGGACTAAACCACCAACCAAAGAGTACACAGGGAGGGATCCATGACTCCAGCTGCATATGTAGAAGAGTATGGCCTTGTTGGACATCAATAGGAGGAGAGTCTTTTGATCCTGAGAAAGCTTGATGCCCCAGTGTAGGGGAATGCCAGGACAGGGTAGCAGGAGTGGGTGGGTTGGTGAGCAGGGGGAGGAAGGATGGGATAGGGGGTTTTCAGAGGGGAAACTAAGAAGGAGGATAACATTTAAAATGTAAATAAAGAAAATATCTAATAAAAAGAAAAAAGAATAAAAAAGAAAATTATGTAAATTTTACTTGTTATTACATCTCTAAAACATCATTTTAATATATAACAATACATTATGTTGCTCTCTATATGGATGTGAATATATGAGTTAAAATTATCCTGCTAAATAATATTCAAAATTTATCACTTTAAACATATTCTAATATTCTAATATCCAAATATTCTAATATATATTATATATTATATATTATGAAAATCTTATGAAAAATACTTTAATTTTAAAACAACAATTGATGACTTACCTGAGAAATATTTTACCTATGACTAAAATTAATGATCCAAGATTTATTAATCATGTAATTAAGAATCAATCAATTAAAAATTGAAAGCAAAAGATAGAAAAGCAACAGCAGCCCTTCCGCTCGACTCGAGACTCGAGCCCCGGGCTACCTTGCCAGCAGAGTCTTGCCCAACACCCGCAAGGGCCCACACGGGACTCCCCACGGGACCCTAAGACCTCTGGTGAGTGGAAAACAGCGCCTGCCCCAATCCAATCGCGCGGAACTTGAGACTGCGGTACATAGGGAAGCAGGCTACCCGGGCTTGATCTGGGGCACAAACCCCTTCCACTCCACTCGAGCCCCGGGCTACCTTGCCAGCTGAGTCGCCTGACACCCGCAAGGGCCCACACAGGATTCCACACGTGATCCTAAGACCTCTAGTGAGTGGAACACAACTTCTGCCAGGAGTCTGGTTCGAACACCAGATATCTGGGTACCTGCCTTGCAAGAAGGGAGCTTGCCTGCAGAGAATACTCTGCCCACTGAAACTAAGGAGAGTGCTACCCTCCAGGTCTGCTCATAGAGGCTAACAGAGTCACCTGAAGAACAAGCTCTTAACAGTGACAACTAAAACAGCTAGCTTCAGAGATTACCAGATGGCGAAAGGCAAACGTAAGAATCCTACTAACAGAAATCAAGACCACTCACCATCATCAGAACGCAGCACTCCCACCCCACCTAGTCCTGGGCACCCCAACACAACCGAAAATCTAGACCCAGATTTAAAAACATTTCTCATGATGATGATAGAGGACATCAAGAAGGAATTTCATAAGTCACTTAAAGAATTACAGGAGAGCACTGCTAAAGAGTTACAGGCCCTTAAAGAAAAGCAGGAAAACACAGCCAAACAGGTAGAAATCATTAAAGAAAAACAGGAAAACACATCCAAACAGGTGATGGAAATTAACAAAACCATACTAGAACTAAAAGGGGAAGTAGACACAATAAAGAAAACCCAAAGCGAGGCAACGCTGGAGATAGAAACCCTAGGAAAGAGATCTGGAACCATAGATGCGAGCATCAGCAACAGAATACAAGAAATGGAAGAGAGAATCTCAGGTGCAGAAGATTCCATAGAGAACATCGACACAACAGTCAAAGAAAATACAAAATGCAAAAGGATCCTAACTCAAAACATCCAGGTAATCCAGGACACAATGAGAAGACCAAACCTACGGATAATAGGAATTGATGAGAATGAAGATTTTCAACTTAAAGGGCCAGCTAATATCTTCAACAAAATAATAGAAGAAAACTTCCCAAACATAAAAAAAGAGATGCCCATGATCATACAAGAAGCCTACAGAACTCCAAATAGACTGGACCAGAAAAGAAATTCCTCCCGACACATAATAATCAGAACAACAAATGCACTAAATAAAGATAGAATATTAAAAGCAGTAAGGGAGAAAGGTCAAGTAACATATAAAGGAAGGCCTATCAGAATTACACCAGACTTTTCACCAGAGACTATGAAAGCCAGAAGAGCCTGGACAGATGTTATACAGACACTAAGAGAACACAAATGCCAGCCCAGGCTACTATACCCGGCCAAACTCTCAATTACCATAGATGGAGAAACCAAAGTATTCCACGACAAAAACAAATTCACACAATATCTTTCCACGAATCCAGCCCTTCAAAGGATAATAACAGAAAAGAAGCAATACAAGGACGGAAATCACGCCCTAGAACAACCAAGAAAGTAATCATTCAACAAACCAAAAAGAAGACAGCCACAAGAACAGAATGCCAACTCTAACAACAAAAATAACAGGAAGCAACAATTACTTTTCCTTAATATCTCTTAATATCAATGGACTCAATTCCCCAATAAAAAGACATAGACTAACAGACTGGCTACACAAACAGGACCCAACATTCTGCTGCTTACAGGAAACCCATCTCAGGGAAAAAGACAGACACTACCTCAGAGTGAAAGGCTGGAAAACAATTTTCCAAGCGAATGGACTGAAGAAACAAGCTGGAGTAGCCATTTTAATATCGGATAAAATCGACTTCCAACCCAAAGTTATCAAAAAAGACAAGGAGGGACACTTCATACTCATCAAAGGTAAAATCCTCCAAGAGGAACTCTCAATTCTGAATATCTATGCACCAAATGCAAGGGCAGCCACATTCATTAGAGACACTTTAGTAAAGCTCAAAGCATACATTGCACCTCACACAATAATAGTGGGAGACTTCAACACACCACTTTCTTCAAAGGACAGATCGTGGAAACAGAAACTAAACAGGGACACAGTGAAACTAACAGAAGTTATGAAACAAATGGACCTGACAGATATCTACAGAACATTTTATCCTAAAACAAAAGGATATACCTTCTTCTCAGCACCTCACGGGACCTTCTCCAAAATTGATCATATAATTGGTCACAAAACAGGCCTCAATAGATACAAAAATATTGAAATTGTCCCATGTATCCTATCAGACCACCATGGCCTAAGACTGATCTTCAATAACAACACAAATAATGGAAAGCCAACATTCACGTGGAAACTGAATAACACTCTTCTCAATGATACCTTGGTCAAGGAAGTAATAAAGAAAGAAATTAAAGACTTTTTAGAGTTTAATGAAAATGAAGCCACAACGTACCCAAACCTATGGGACACAATGAAAGCATTTCTAAGAGGGAAACTCATAGCTCTGAGTGCCTCCAATAAGAAACGGGAGACAGCACATACTAGCAGCTTGACAACACATCTAAAAGCCCTAGAAAAAAAGGAAGCAAATTCACCCAAGAGGAGTAGACGGCAGGAAATAATCAAACTCAGGGGTGAAATCAACCAAGTGGAAACAAGAAGAACTATTCAAAGAATTAACCAAACGAGGAGTTGGTTCTTTGAGAAAATCAACAAGATAGATAAACCCTTAGCTAGACTCACTAAAGGGCACAGGGACAAAATCCTAATTAACAAAATCAGAAATGAAAAGGGAGACATAACAACAGATCCTGAAGAAATCCAAAACACCATCAGATCCTTCTACAAAAGGCTAAACTCAACAAAACTGGAAAACCTGGACGAAATGGACAAATTTCTGGACAGATACCAGGTACCAAAGTTGAATCAGGATCAAGTTGACCATCTAAACAGTCCCATATCACCTAAAGAAATAGAAGCAGTTATTAATAGTCTCCCAACCAAAAAAAGCCCAGGACCAGATGGGTTTAGTGCAGAGTTCTATCAGACCTTCAAAGAAGATCTAATTCCAATTCTGCACAAACTATTTTACAAAATAGAAGTAGAAGGTACTCTACCCAACTCATTTTATGAAGCCACTATTACTCTGATACCTAAACCACACAGAGACCCAACAAAGATAGAGAACTTCAGACCAATTTCTCTTATGAATATCGATGCAAAAATCCTCAATAAAATTCTCGCTAACTGAATCCAAGAACACATTAAAGCAATCATCCATCCTGACCAAGTAGGTTTTATTCCAGGGATGCAGGGATGGTTTAATATACAAAAATCCATCAATGTAATCCATTATATAAACAAACTCAAAGACAAAAACCACATGATCATCTCATTAGATGCAGAAAAAGCATTTGACAAGATCCAACACCCATTCATGATAAAAGTTTTGGAAAGATCAGGAATTCAAGGCCCATACCTAAACATGATAAAAGCAATCTACAGCAAACCAGTAGCCAACATCAAAGTAAATGGAGAGAAGCTGGAAGCAATCCCACTAAAATCAGGGACTAGACAAGGCTGCCCACTTTCTCCCTACCTTTTCAACATAGTACTTGAAGTATTAGCCAGAGCAATTCGACAACAAAAGGAGATCAAGGGGATACAAATTGGAAAAGAGGAAGTCAAAATATCACTTTTTGCAGATGATATGATAGTATATATAAGTGACCCTAAAAATTCTACCAGAGAACTCCTAAACCTGATAAACAGCTTCGGTGAAGTAGCTGGATATAAAATAAACTCAAACAAGTCAATGGCCTTTCTCTATACAAAGAATAAACAGGCTGAGAAAGAAATTAGGGAAACAACACCCTTCTCAATAGTCACAAATAATATAAAATATCTTGGCGTGACTCTAACTAAGGAAGTGAAAGATCTGTATGATAAAAACTTCAAATCTCTGAAGAAAGAAATTAAGGAAGATCTCAGAAGATGGAAAGATCTCCCATGCTCATGGATTGGCAGGAACAACATTGTAAAAATGGCTATCTTGCCAAAAGCAATCTACAGATTCAATGCAATCCCCATCAAAATTCCAACTCAATTCTTCAACGAATTGGAAGGAGCAATTTGCAAATTTGTCTGGAATAACAAAAAACCTAGGATAGCAAAAAGTCTTCTCAAGGATAAAAGAACTTCTGGCGGAATCACCATGCCAGACCTAAAGCTTTACTACAGAGCAATTGTGATAAAAACTGCATGGTACTGGTATAGAGACAGACAAGTAGAACAATGGAATAGAATTGAAGACCCAGAAATGAACCCACACACCTATGGTCACTTGATCTTCGACAAGGGAGCTAAAACCATCCAGTGGAAGAAAGACAGCATTTTCAACAATTGGTGCTGGCACAACTGGTTGTTATCGTGTAGAAGAATGTGAATCGATCCATACTTATCTCCTTGTACTAAGGTCAAATCTAAGTGGATCAAGGAACTTCACATAAAACCAGAGACACTGAAACTTATAGAGGAGAAAGTGGGGAAAAGCCTTGAAGATATGGGCACAGGGGAAAAATTCCTGAACAGAACAGCAATGGCTTGTGCTGTAAGATCGAGAATTGACAAATGGGACCTAATGAAACTCCAAAGTTTCTGCAAGGCAAAAGACACCGTCAATAAGACAAAAAGACCACCAACAGATTGGGAAAGGATCTTTACCTATCCTAAATCAGATAGGGGACTAATATCCAACATATATAAAGAATTCAAGAAGGTGGACTTCAGAAAATCAAATAACCCCATTAAAAATGGGGCTCAGAACTGAAGAATTCTCACCTGAGGAATACCGAATGGCAGAGAAGCACTTGAAAAAATGTTCAACATCCTTAATCATCAGGGAAATGCAAATCAAAACAACCCTGAGATTCCACCTCACACCAGTCAGAATGGCTAAGATCAAAAATTCAGGTGACAGCAGATGCTGGCATGGATGTGGAGAAAGAGGAACACTCCTCCATTGCTGGTGGGAGTGCAGGCTTGTACAACCACTCTGGAAATCAGTCTGGCGGTTCCTCAGAAAACTGGACATAGTACTACTGGAGGATCCAGCAATACCTCTCCTGGGCATATATCCAGAAGATGCCCCAACAGGTAAGAAGGACACATGCTCCACTATGTTCATAGCAGCCTTATTTATAATAGCCAGAAGCTGGAAAGAACCTAGATGCCCCTCAACAGAGGAATGGATACAGAAAATGTGGTACATCTACACAATGGAGTACTACTCAGCTATTAAAAAGAATGAATTTATGAAATTCCTAGCCAAATGGATGGACCTGGAGGGCATCATCCTGAGTGAGGTAACACATTCACAAAGAAACTCACACAATATGTATTCACTGATAAGTGGATATTAGCCCCAAACCTAGGATACCCAAGATATAAGATATAATTTGCTAAGCACATGAAACTCAAGAAGAATGAAGACTGAAGTGTGGTCACTATGCCCCTCCTTAGATTTGGGAACAAAACACCCATGGAAGGAGTTACAGAGACAAAGTTTGGAGCTGAGATGAAAGGATGGACCATGTAGAGACTGCCATATCCAGGGATCCACCCCATAATCAGCATCCAAACGCTGACACCATTGCATACACTAGCAAGATTTTATTGAAAGGACCCAGATGTAGCCGTCTCTTGTGAGACTATGCCGGGGCCTAGCAAACACAGAAGTGGATGCTCACAGTCAGCTAATGGATGGATCATAGGGCTCCCAATGGAGGAGCTAGAGAAAGTAGCCAAGGAGCTAAAGGGATCTGCAACCCTATAGGTGGAACAACATTATGAACTAACCAGTACCCCGGAGCTCTTGACTCTAGCTGCATATATATCAAAAGATGGCCTAGTCGGCCATCACTGGAAAGAGAGGCCCATTGGACTTGCAAACTTTATATGCCCCAGTACAGGGGAACACCAGGGCCAAAAAGGGGGAGTGGGTGGGCAGGGGAGTGGGGGTGGGTGGATATGGGGGACTTTTGGTATAGCATTGGAAATGTAAATGAGTTAAATACCTAATAAAAAATGGAAAAAAAAAAGAAAAGAAAAGCAACAGTAATTTTAGCTTGGAGTTGTCATTTCTCATACCAACTCAAATAAAATAATTTTCCTTGTAGTTACTATTTCTGTTACTTTGTTTGATTATGTTTCTGAAACAATCTTGCCGCAGAGTTCAGACTAGCCTTAAACACAATCATCTGGCTTCAGCTTTCTGAATGGTGTAATGAGTGCTGTATATTCTCAATTAATAATATTATTTTTAAAAACAACTTATTTTGTGACTATATCTAGCTAGTTCAATATTATTCGTATAATTTTAAGAAGTAATTATATGAATGTAATTCAAACAATTACTTTTACTTTACAGTAATATATTATGCATATTAATCACTTATTGTATATTTGTGTTTGAAGTGTTTACTTTTCTCATAGAACTATCACTTTGTGAACTATGTTGAATATATAATGCCTCTTGGAGAGTAAAAACTTGCTACATTAAGAATTCCATTTTGGGTTTTTTTTAATTAGGTATTTTCTTCATTTACATTTCCAGTGCTATCCCAAAAGTCCCCCATACCCCCATACCCCCCCACTCCCCTACACACCCACTCCCACTACTTGGTCCTGGCCTGTACTAAGGCATAAAAGTTTTCACGAACAATGGGCCTCTCTTTCCACTGATGGCCTACTAGGCCATCTTCTGATACATATGCAGCTAGAGACAGGAGCTCCGGGGGTACTGGTTAGTTATTATTGTTTTTCCACCTATAGGGTTGCAGATCCCTTAAGCTCCTTGGGTACTTTCTCTAGCTCCTCCATTGGGGGCCCTGTGATCCATCCAATAGCTGACTGTGAGCATCTACTTCTGTGTTTGCTAGGCCCCGGCGTAGTCTCACGAGAGACAGCTATACCAGGGTCCTTTCAGCAAAATCTTACTAGTGAATGCAATGGTGTCAGAAATTTGGAGGCTGATTATGGGATGGATCCCGGATTTGGCAGTCTATAGATGGTTCATCCTTTCCTCTCAGCTCCAAACTTCGTCTCTGTAACTGCTTCCATGTGAGTTTTCTTCCCAATTCTAAGAAGGGGCAAAGTGTCCACAGTTTGGTCTTCATTCTTCTTGAGTTTCATGTGTTTCGCAAATTTTATCTTATATCTTGGGTATTCTAAATTCCTGGGCTAATATCTACTTATCAGTGAGTACATATCATGTGAGTTCTTTTGTGATTGGGTTACATCTCTCGGGATGATGCCCTCCAGGTTTATCCATTTGCCTAGGAATTTCATGAATTCATTCTAATTCATAGCTGAGTAGTACTCCATTGTGTAAATGTACCACATTTTCTGTATCCATTCCTCCTTTGAGGGGCGTATGGGTTCTTTCCAGCTTCTGGCTAGTATAAATAAGGCTGCTATGAACATAGTGGAGCATGTGTCCTTCTTACTGGTTTGAACATCTTCTGGATATATGACCAGGAGAGGTATTGCGGGATTCTCCAGTAGTACTATGTCCAATTTTCTGAGGAACCACCAGACTGATTTCCAGAGTGGTTGTACAAGCTTGCAATCTTACCAACAATGGAGGAGTGTTCCTCTTTTTCTACATCCTCACCAACATCTGCTGTCACCTGAGTTTTTGATTTTAACCATTCTAACTGGTGTGAGGTGGAATCTCATGGTTGTTTTGATTTGCATTTCCCTGATGATTAAGGATGTTGAACATTTTTTCAGGTGCTTCTCAGCCATTCGGTATTCCTCAGGTGAGAATTCTTTGTTTAGCTCTGAGACCCATTTTTCAATTGGGTTATTTGATTTTCCGGAGTCCACCTTCCTGAGTTCTTTATATATTGGATATTAGTCCCCTATCTGGTTTAGGATAGGTAAAGGTCCCTTCCCAATCTGTTGGTGGCCTTTTTGTCTTATTGAAGGTGTCTTTTGCCTTGCAGAAGCTTTGTAATTTTATGAGGTCCCATTTGTTGATTCTTGATCTTACAGTACAATCCTTTGCTGCTCTATTCAGGAATTTTTCCCCTGTAAGCCTCTTTGAGGCTTTTCTCTACTTTCTCCTCTATAAGTTGCACTGTCTCTGTTTTTTTTTTTTTTTTCCATTTTTATTAGGTATTTAACTCATTTACATTTCCAATGCTATACCAAAAGTCCCCCATATCCACCCACCCCCACTCCCCTGCCCACCCACTCCCCCTTTTTGGCCCTGGTATTCCCCTGTACTGGGGCATATAAAGTTTGCAAGTCCAATGGGCCTCTCTTTCCAGTGATGGCCGACTAGGCCATCTTTTGATATATATGCAGCTAGAGTCAAGAGCTCCGGGGTACTGGTTAGCTCATAATGTTGTTCCACCTATAGGGTTGCAGATCCCTTTAGCTCCTTGGCTACTTTCTCTAGCTCCTCCATTGGGAGCCCTATGATCCATCCATTAGCTGACTGTGAGCATCCACTTCCGTGTTTGCTGGGCCCCGGCATAGTCTCACAAGAGACAGCTACATCTGCGTCCTTTCAATAAAATCTTGCTAGTGTATGCAATGGTGTCAGCGTTTGGATGCTGATTATGGGGTGGATCCCTGGCTATGGCAGTCTCTACATGGTCCATCCTTTCATCTCAGCTCCAAACTTTGTCTCTGTAACTCCTTCCATGGGTGTTTTGTTCCCAAATCTAAGGAGGGGCATAGTGTCCACACTTCAGTCTTCATTCTCCTTGAGTTTCATGTGTTTAGCAAATTATATCTTATATCTTGGGTATCCTAGGTTTGGGGCTAATATCCACTTATCAGTGAATACATATTGTGTGAGTTTCTTTGTGAATGTGTTACCTCACTCAGGATGATGCCCTCCAGGTCCATCCATTTGGCTAGGAATTTCATAAATTCATTCTTTTTAATAGCTGAGTAGTACTCCATTGTGTAGATGTACCACATTTTCTGTATCCATTCCTCTGTTGAGGGGCATCTAGGTTCTTTCCAGCTTCTGGCTATTATAAATAAGGCTGCTATGAACATAGTGGAGCATGTGTCCTTCTTACCTGTTGGGGCATCTTCTGGATATATGCCCAGGAGAGGTATTGCTGGATCCTCCGGTAGTACTATGTCCAGTTTTCTGAGGAACCGCCAGACTGATTTCCAGAGTGGTTGTACAAGCCTGCACTCCCACCAACAATGGAGGAGTGTTCCTCTTTCTCCACATCCTCGCCAGCATCTGCTGTCACCTGAATTTTTGATCTTAGCCATTCTGACTGGTGTGAGGTGGAATCTCAGGGTTGTTTTGATTTGCATTTCCCTGATGATTAAGGATGTTGAACATTTTTTCAAGTGCTTCTCTGCCATTCGGTATTCCTCAGGTGAGAATTCTTTGTTCAGTTCTGAGCCCCATTTTTTAATGGGGTTATTTGATTTTCTGAAGTCCACCTTCTTGAGTTCTTTATATATGTTGGATATTAGTCCCCTATCTGATTTAGGATAGGTAAAGATCCTTTCCCAATCTGTTGGTGGTCTTTTTGTCTTATTGACGGTGTCTTTTGCCTTGCAGAAACTTTGGAGTTTCATTAGGTCCCATTTGTCGATTCTCGATCTTACAGCACAAGCCATTGCTGTTCTGTTCAGGAATTTTTCCCCTGTCCCCATATCTTCAAGGCTTTTCCCCACTTTCTCCTCTATAAGTTTCAGTGTCTCTGGTTTTATGTGAAGTTCCTTGATCCACTTAGATTTGACCTTAGTACAAGGAGATAAGTATGGATCGATTCACATTCTTCTACACGATAACAACCAGTTGTGCCAGCACCAATTGTTGAAAATGCTGTCTTTCTTCCACTGGATGGTTTTAGCTCCCTTGTCGAAGATCAAGTGACCATAGGTGTGTGGGTTCATTTCTGGGTCTTCAATTCTATTCCATTGTTCTACTTGTCTGTCTCTATACCAGTACCATGCAGTTTTTATCACAATTGCTCTGTAGTAAAGCTTTAGGTCTGGCATGGTGATTCCGCCAGAAGTTCTTTTATCCTTGAGAAGACTTTTTGCTATCCTAGGTTTTTTGTTATTCCAGACAAATTTGCAAATTGCTCCTTCCAATTCGTTGAAGAATTGAGTTGGAATTTTGATGGGGATTGCATTGAATCTGTAGATTGCTTTTGGCAAGATAGCCATTTTTACAATGTTGATCCTGCCAATCCATGAGCATGGGAGATCTTTCCATCTTCTGAGATCTTCTTTAATTTCTTTCTTCAGAGATTTGAAGTTTTTATCATACAGATCTTTCACCTCCTTAGTTAGAGTCACGCCAAGATATTTTATATTATTTGTGACTATTGAGAAGGGTGTTGTTTCCCTAATTTCTTTCTCAGCCTGTTTATTCTTTGTATAGAGAAAGGCCATTGACTTGTTTGAGTTTATTTTATATCCAGCTACTTCACCGAAGCTGTTTATCAGGTTTAGGAGTTCTCTGGTAGAATTTTTAGGGTCACTTATATATACTATCATATCATCTGCAAAAAGTGATATTTTGACTTCCTCTTTTCCAATTTGTATCCCCTTGATCTCCTTTTGTTGTCGAATTGCTCTGGCTAATACTTCAAGTACTATGTTGAAAAGGTAGGGAGAAATTGGGCAGCCTTGTCTAGTCCCTGATTTTAGTGGGATTGCTTCCAGCTTCTCTCCATTTACTTTGATGTTGGCTACTGGTTTGCTGTAGATTGCTTTTATCATGTTTAGGTATGGGCCTTGAATTCCTGATCTTTCCAAAACTTTTATCATGAATGGGTGTTGGATCTTGTCAAATGCTTTTTCTGCATCTAACGAGATGATCATGTGGTTTTTGTCTTTGAGTTTGTTTATATAATGGATTACATTGATGGATTTTCGTATATTAAACCTGTCTCTGGTTTTATGTGGAGTTCCTTAATCCACTTAGATTTTACCTAAAGGACAAAGTACAAGGAGACAGGAACAGGAGAGAGTGGACAGCCTTATCTAGCCCCTTATTTTAGTGGGATTGCTTCCAGCTTCTCACTATTTACATTGATGTTGGCTACTGGTTTGCTGTAGATTGCTTTTCTCATGGTTAGGTATGAGCTTTGAATTCCTGATCTTTCCAAGACTTTTATCATGAATGTGTGTTGGATTTTGTCAAATGCTTTCTCCTCATCTAACAATATGATCATGTCGTTTTTGTCTTTGAATTTGTTTATATAGAGGATTACATTGATGGATATATATATATATATATATATATATATATATATATATATATATATATATATATATATATTAAACCATCCCTTCATCCCTGGGATGAAACCTACTATGTCAGGATGGATGATTGTTTTGATATGTTCTTGGATTCAGTTAGCCAGAATTTTTTTTGAGTATTTTTGCATCGACATTCATAAGGGAAAATGGTCTGAAGTTCTCTAACTTTGTTGGGTCTTTCTGTGGTTTAGGTATCAGAGTAATTGTGGCTTCATAGAATGAATTGGGTAGTGTACCTTCTGCTTCTATTTTGTTGAATAGTTTGTCCAGAACTGGAATTAGATCTTCTTTGAAGGTCTGATAGAACTCTGCACTAAACACATCTGGTCCTGGGCCTATTTTGGTTGGGAGACTATTAATGACTGCTTCTTTTTCTTTAGGGGATATAGGACTGTTTAGATCATTAACCTGGTCCTGGTTTAACTTTGGCACCCGGTATCTGTCTAGAAATTTGTTCATTTTGTCCAGGTTTTCCAGTTTTGTTGAGTATAGACTTTTGTAGAAGGATCTGATGGTGTTTTGGGTTTCTTCAGGCACTGTTGTTATGTCTCCCTTTTTATTTCTGATTTTGTTAATTAGAATGCTGTTCCTGTGCCCTCTAGTGAGTCTGGCTAAGGGTTTATCTATCTTGTTGATTTTCTCAAAGAACCAGCTCACTATTTGGTTGATTCTTTGAATAGTTCTTCTTGTTTCCACTTGTTTGATTTCGCCTGTGAATTTGATTATTTGCTGCCATCTACTCCTCTTTGGTGAATTTGCTACCTTTTGTTCTAGAGCTTTTAGGTGTGTTGTCACCTGCTAATGTGTGCTCTCTCTAGTTTCTTTTTGGAGGCAGGAAGAGCTATGAGTTTTTGTCTTATAAATGCTTTCACTGTGTCTCATAAGTTCGGGTATGTTATGGCTTAATTTTCATTAAATTCTAAAAAGTCTTTAATTCTTTCTTCATTCCTTCCTTAACCAATGTATCATTGAGAAGAGTGTTGTTCAGTTTACAAGTAAATGTTGGCTTTCTATTTTTTATGTTGTTATTGAATATCAGCCTTAGTCCATGGTGATCTGATAGCAGGCATGGGACAATTTCAATATTTTTATATCTGTTGAGGCCTGTTTTGTGACCAATTATATGGTCAATTTCAGAGAAGATACCATGAGGTGCTGAGAAGAGGGTATATCCTTTTGTTTTGGGATAAAATGTTCTGTAGATGTCTGTTAAATCCAATTGTTTCATAATTTCTTTTAGTTTCACTGTGTCCCTGTTTAGTTACTGTTTCCACAATCTGTCCATTGATTAAAGTGGGGTGTTGAAGTTTCCCACTATTATTGTGTGAGGTGCAATGCGTGCTTTGAGCTTTACTAAAGTGTCTTTAATGAATGTGGCTGCCCTTGCATTTGGAGCGTAGATATTCAGAATTGAGAGTTCCTCTTGGAGGATTTTACCTTTGATGAGAATGAAGTGTCCCTCCTTGTCTTTTTTGATAACTTTGGGTTGGAAGTTGCTTTTATTCAATATTAGAATGGCGACTCCATCTTGTTTCTTCAGAACATTTGCTTGGAAAATTGTTTTCCAGCCATTTACTCTGAGGTAGTTTCTGTCTTTTTCCCTGAGATGGATTTCCTATAAGCAGCAAAATGTTGGATCCTGTTTGTGTAGCCAGTCTGTTAGTCTATGTCTTTTTATTGGGGAATTGATTCCATTAATATTAAGAGATATTAAGGAAAAGTAATTGTTGTTTCCCATTATTTTTGTTGTTAGAGTTGGCATTCTATTCATTCTATTCTTGTGGCTGTCTTCTTTTAGGTTTGTTGAAGGATTACTTTCTTGCTTTTTCTATGGCTTGGTTCCCATACTTGTGTTTTTTTTTTTTTTTTTTTTTTTCTGTTATTATCCTTTGAAGGGCTAGATTCATGCAAAGATAATGCGTGAATTTGGTTTTGTCATAGAATACTTTGGTTTCTCCATCTATGGTAATTGAAAGTTTGGCTGGGTATAGTAGCCTGGGCTGGGATTTGTGTTTTCTTAGTGTATGTTTAACATCTGTCCTGGATCTTCTGGCTTTCATTGTCTCTTGTGAGAAGTCTGGTGTTATTCTGATAGGCCTTCCTTTATATGTTACTTGACCTTGTTCCCTTACTGCTTTTAATATTCTATGTTTATTTAGTGTATTTGTTGTTTGGATTATAATGTGTCAGGAGGAATTTCTTTTCTGGTCCAGTCTATTTGGAGTTCTCTAGGCTTCTTGTATGTTCATGGACATCTCTTTCTTTAGGTTTGGGAAGTTTTCTTCTATAATTTTGTTGTAGATATTTGCTGGACCTTTAATTTGAAAATCTTTATTCTCATCTACTCCTATTATCCATAGGTTTGCTCTTCTCATTGTGTCCTGGACTTCCTGGATGTTTTGAGTTAGGATATTTTTGCATTTTCCATTTTATTTGATTGTTGTGCAGATGTTCTCTATGGAATCTTCTGCACTTGACATTCTCCCTTCCATCTCTTGTATTCTGTTGCTGATGCTGACATCTATGGTTCCAGATTTCTTTCCTAGAGTTTCTATCTCTAGCGTTGCCTCACTTTGGGTTTTCTTTATTGTGTCTTCTTCCCTTTTTAGGTCTAGTATGGTTTTGTTCATTTCCATCACCTTTTTGGATGTGCTTTCCTGTTTTTCTTTAAGGACTTCTACCTGTTTTGTTGTGTTTTCTTGTTTTTCTTTAAGGACTTGTAACTCTTTATCAGTGTTCTCCTGTATTTCTTTAAGTTTAAATTCCTAATTGATGTCCTCTACCATCATCATGAGATATGCTTTTAAATCCAGGTCTAGATTTTTGGGTGTGTTAGGGTGTCCAGGATTGGGTGACATGGGAGTGCTGCGTTCTGATGATGGTGAGTGGTCTTGGTTTCTGTTAGTAAGATTCTTACATTTTCCTTTCACCATCTGGTAATCTCTGGAGTTAGTTGTTATAGTTTTCTCTGGTTAGAGCTTGTTCCTCTCATGATTCTGTTAGCCTCTATCAGCAGCCCTGGGAGACTAGCTCTCTCCTGGGTATCAGTGGTCTGAGCACTCTCTGCAGGCAAGCTCTCCTCTTGCAGGGAAGATGCACAGATATCTGGAGTTCGGTCCTGCCTCCTGGCAGAAGATGAAGGCCTGAATCAGGGCCTGTCCCAGAAGCTGTTAGCTTCTGTAGTCCACACTCTCACCTGTGCAGACTAGTTTTGAAGGGATCCGGGAACCAAGATGGCTTCTCCAGGTGCTCCTGCAAAGCTCTCCTTTGCGGGGAGGACACCTGTCCTCTGGCAGGGAAGGTGCCTGATGTCTGGAGCTTGAAACTGTGTCTGCCTCAGAAGCTGTCCTCTAGGGACCTTAGGGGTGTCCTCTGACTCCTCGCCCAGGTGACCTGGTGTTGGCACTGACCAGAAGGGACTTGTGACCCTTGTCAGCCCGAGTTTTCAGCTTCCCTAATGCTGTCTCTGTTCCTGCGTGATTAGAATGGAACAGAAGTTGTGTTCCACTCACTGGTGATCCTAAGATTGGGTGGAGAATCCGCTGGAAACCTTGGGGGTGTCAGCCGACTTTATGTCCAAGGTGACCCGGTGCTGGCACTGACCAGAAGGGAGTTCCCCATTTTGAAATCTGTAAACAAATATGAGGTTGTGTCCCAAGTTGCTGTATTTTACATTCCCACAAACTGGGCAGCACATCCTCATAGCTTCCCCAAGCTTTATACATTCAGTGTTTGCTTCTAGGTGACCTTTTGCCTTTTAGTATTGTAACAGTGAACAAAGTGCAAAGAGAGTGGGAAGATGGGTTCCTACATCTTACTTATTCTTTGCATGCCAATTCCTCATAGCCTCTATGTGTAATTTTGAATTATTTAGTATTAAAGTTCATCTGCCTCTGAAAGTCATATGTTTCATCTTGGCCACATTAGAGCACTGATCATTTGATCAATTATTAACCTAGGTGTTACAATCAATTTGCTTTGAAGCTGTGCTTAACATCTACATCATTTGACCTAAAATTTAAAATTTCTTTGAGCAAACAATCAAAGCATTCAGAATAAGTTTTCTCAAAAGGGAAATTTACCTTAAGTGTGAATCATTACATACTGCTGAGGACCAAATCTTTTCTACAAGTTAAGTAAGTATCAATCAGACCCAAATATAATAAAAATCTCCTTCACTAGGCAAAGCCAGACCTCAGATCTACATTACCCAGTTTGATTTAGCTGTCTTTCATGGTTGGCCCTCTGTCTTTCCCTTCCATATGAACCTTCCTCTCTTCTCTCACTTTTCACTGTTTAACTTCTGTATAGTCAATAACAGAGAAGCAAGGAGAAACAGCCTTGTTATGCATTGAATTTTGGATTTTATTTTTGGCAAAAAGTTATGCAGCTTATAAAAACTTGAGTATGGTAGATTTTCTTAATGCTCACTGTTTCAAGAATCTTTGTAGTTGATTTAAGAGAGAAGTTTTTCTCCCCAACTGCACCCCTTGCAAACTGCAGAAGGCAGAAGAGCTGGCCATGCACCTTGCCTGGGCAGTTCAGTGGAACTGCCCCTGGTGGCAGGGGTGTTGGTGAATAGCTGGAAGGCTGGAGTATGGGAGAGCTGTCCATGCCGATCATCTGCCTTGCAGTAGCAAGGGCATGGGAAAGTTGGCCTTAACTTGCTCTTCTTCCTACAGCACTCAAGAAAGCAAGCCCTGAATCTCATCTGGATGGTACAATAGAACTGGTGGAAAGGAGGCAGGTGAGCCAGCACAAGGGCATGGGAGTGGGAGAGCTCCCTTCCTCCTTGCTGACTGCTTCATTGAGCAGTGTAAATGGTGGTTTATTTTCCTCAGAAGAAGGAATGAGATCAGAGTCTTATCCAAGATGTGAAAATACCCAGCTGGGCTGAGCCCAGAGTTGTTCTTTCTCTGGTCTAACTATTCCTAGGCCAGGAAGCTTCTAACCTCACTACAATCTAATATTACAATCTGACTGATTCAATCCAGTTTCTCCTGGCTTCTACGTCAGTTGTTCTTCTTGGCTTCAAAATATAGCAATATGTTCCAACCTTTTGGCTCTGCATTCTCTAGGTTGATCTGTCTTCATCTGTGTCTATAATCTATCTCTGTATAACTGTCACTGCAAAGTTGCCACACCCACATGACCACAACTCTCTTGTTTCTCTCACTTCTCCTAGGTCACCATTCTTTCCTATACAGTTTTGTTCTGGGAAAGGAAACCATCTTCCCTTCTACACACTAACCTTAACTTCATTGTGAGGGATTAAAGATATGTACTAAGGACATATTTGTATTTCAACCAAATTATACTGTAATCCAGGACACCTCTGCATTCTAGCCAGATCATATAAACCTACAAAAACATTTCATATGATCACTTGCTGTTTCTGGATTAAAATTTCTCTACAGTACATTGTTGGAGAACTTTTCCTGTTATTGTAGTATTAAAAACCTTTTGGGTTAACTTACTCAGTAAGGGCCTAGGCCCAGGTCCAATGCTATGAGTTGGCCAACACCATCTATAAACTGCTTCAATGCAGGCAGAGCACAGTCCTACAGAACCAAAGCTACAAGATTTCCATGACACAGGGCAACAACCTGATACCAGTGAAGTATTGGGTATCTGGTGAGGATCCAGAATTAACAGTGTAGCAGAACCTAGAGGCCCTAATCAGACCAACGATTTGAGTCACAGATATGTGTAAGTAAACTGTGAGGTTAAAAGTGTATACTATGTGATACATTGTGACACAATAAAGCTTTTATAACATGATTTTTTTTTCTTTTGGGGGGAGGTTGCAAGGATGGAGGGCAGTTACAAATAGAGTGGGAGATGTGTGCATAATGTGAAATTCACAAAATAATCAAGAATATATATTTTTTGATGCACCTAACCCTCAAGAGACTGGGGTGGTTTGGTTGTGTCGGTGGTGTGGTGTGGGGACATCCTCATGGAGACGGGTGGGGTCTGGAGGAGTTATGGGATGTAGAACAGTTGAAGGGTAGACTGTGGGGGGGTGGATAAAATCTGGAGTGTAAAAAATAAATAAATAAATAAATAAATAAATAAATAAATAAGAATCCTTGTAGCTCAAGCTTAATTGCAGTTGTTAAAATATATTACTTGATTGTCATGAAATAGAATATTTTTTCTGAACTAGTTTTACATTGTCTAACAACAAGTTCAGGTTTTGATCCTGGATTACAGTATTGATATTATAGAAAAGAGCTTCCATAGATTAAATTTGATTTCTATTTTAGAAATGTGAAAGAATAATAAATTAAAACAGAAAAACACCATCTGGAAACTTTTATAAATTAACTTTTAAACACAAAGTAATATTTCTATGGATTCATAACTGGTAAAAAACAATATCTTATCCTTTGAAGAAGAGTCATCTGGGTATCACATTGATACCGAGACACCATTTAGCAGGTGAAAGACTACAAGAAGCAATGATTATCTTTGAAATGTAGAGGCTAGGTTTTGGATGGCAGTTAGGTACAGACAAAATTTGTATCTTTGTGATTCTAGCTATTCTTTTGTTTTATACATTTTTGGTGGTGCAACCATTAATTTGAGGGAGGCAAAATCAACTACTTGTAGACTACTATGAATACAGTAGATCATGTGTCCTTATTACATTTCAGAGCATTTTCTGTATATATGCCCAGGAGTGGTATTGCTGGATCCTCTGGTAGTGCTATGTCCAATTTTCTGAGGAACTGTCAAACTGATTTCCAGAGTGGTTATAACAGCTTGCAATCCCACCAGCAATGGAGGAGTGTTTCTCTTTCTCCACAATCTCGCCAGCATCTGCTGTCACCTGAGTTTTTGATCTTAGCCATTCTGGCTGGTGTGAGGTGGAATCTTAGGGTTATTTTGATTTACATTTCCCTGATGACTAAGGATGTTGAACATTTTTAGGTGCTTCTCAGCCGTTCAATATTCCTCAGTTGAGGATTCTCTGTACCCCATTTTTAATAGGGTTATTTTATTTTCTAGAGTCTAACTTCTTAAGTTCTTTGTATATTTTGATATTAGCCCTCTATCAGATTTACAATTGGTAAAGATCTTTCCCCAAGTAAAATGGTACTTTGATAAAGATTTTAAACTAAATGTTTGCAGACAGGAGTCTAGCATAACTGTGTTCTGAGAGGCTGCACCCAGCAGTCATAGAAACAGATGCAGAGATCCACAGCCAAAATGATGGATCTCCTGCAGTCTTGCAGAACTGTTGGAGTAAGAATTGAGGGACTCTACAAGAAGACTAAATGAGTCAACTATCCTTTACCCTTGAGGGCTCCCAGAGATTGAACCAACCAACTTACCCTGACTCTTTTGCCTGACTGGGGATCCTGTTTCCCTGACTGGGTTGCATTGTCTGGCCTCAGTGAGAGAGGATGCACCTAGACTTGCAGTGACTTGATGTGTCATGGGGGCTGATAGTCAGAGAGTCGTACACTTTTCAGAGCAGAAGATAGACAGGGAAAGGGCTGTGGGGATGGGGCTGTAAGTAGGTTGTTAGTGATCTGGGTATAAATTGAATAAGTAAATTAATGAGAAGACAAAAACATAGAAGTATGTTTCTTCTATATTTTATATTTATGATGAAATATGTTTAGTTATTAACAAGGTTCAAGAATTTAGAATAAGGCATTCTAGAAAATCAGAAATCTTACAGCATAGCATGAGGTGATATCTAGAAAATATGAAAGACATTAGGATAGAATTTCAATGTAAAGGTAAAATTAACAGAAAATCTCTAGAAAAATTGATGAATTTTGGATGGTTGAATACGAATTTTACTTGATATTACATTTACTTGATGTGACTCATACAGAAATAAATAGTCAAAATCCTGATATAAGAATATAATTCAACCAGGGAAGAAATTGAGTGGGGCTCAGAATCCCTCTGCAAAGAAAACCGGCGACAATGCCAGAATCCTGCTCTATAGGAGCAGCGATGGTAAAATAAGAACATGGTATCTTCAAGGTCAGAGAGAATTACGAAGTGTTCATGTTTTTAGCAGAATAATTATTGAAAGTAGATTTGGGAATAGCAAACACTGTATGCATGTGGTAGAATACCACAATCTCTTTACTATGCACAATGAATACATGTTAATCAAATATAAATTGATAAGAGTATAAAGGATGGTAGAATGAAAAGTTTTAAACTTTGCGAGACATAATTTACTACCCTCACAAAAGAAAAAAAAAATAATAGCCAGAGGAAATGTTGCATAATTGCCAAAACCAAAAGATGATGAAAAAGGAAGAAGTTTAAATGATTTGATGAGGAAAGAGGTCAATGAATATATCACCTGTTTGAATAAGGGATGGATGCTTCAAACCAAATAAAATCAGTGAAGGACTGAAGTGTCTCTCGGTGGTAAGGCATTTGTCTAGAATGCAAAAGCTTTGGCTTCCATCCCTTGTTCTACAAAAGAAAAGACAAAGTTACAATTTGCTTACCCAGCAATGGCTTTCACACATGACCAAAGAGCAGGACTGTTTCTTTTTTTTATGATACCATATTTGAATACATATTTGGAATCACAGATCTTTCTCCTAAACAAAAGGAATACACAAGATTGTTTTAGTTAACAGAAGAAAGATTTGTGTTTCTGAAAATTTGTGTGTTCATATGTGTACATATATGTATGCATATTTATATTTCTAATATAAAGCAAGTGATAAACTTCTTTAAAACATATTCATTAAGGTGATACAAGGACTGCTTTGTGATAAATGGACACAATTATTGTCTGGAGATTGGAAAAGAATGGTATTTTGGGTTTGCAATAAGTAGTTAAAGACGAGTGGTATTTCTAAGAAACATTTCATGTAAAAGTTTCTTTGCAGTAATATCTCATCATCAGACTGCAAATAAAAGTATAATAGCCATTCCTCTATGACAATTTCATTGTATTATTTTCTAAGCCATTAACTCTAACAAGGTAATACAAATGCACTTATACATTTTAACAAGTCATTGGCAATATTATGTATTATAAAGTCAGAAATTACAAATTATTCAGGAAGTATTTTCACTTGTATCCTCTGATGTAGCCTTCCCATTTTAGAAAATACACAGGGTTGTTTTTATTATTATTCCTCTAACAGCTGCATAGTCATGACATATTCTAAATATTTATCAGTGGTTGATCACTGTTACTGCCCACCATTCATTCTTGGCAGAAGAAAAAAAAATACATTCAATTTATTATCTCTATAAGTTGAACATATGTAAGCAATTTAGTTTAGCAATCATGAATTTTTTTGCTAAAAAGTCTAAAAACAAACTTCTAGACTATTATTTAATATTAATACTTTTATTTTCATAGGATGTTTATATAAAACATATGAAACTTTCATACTGTGCTGTAATATATAATTTACATTTAAATGTGTTTTATATTGGACTATACTGTTGGTGCTTTTGATGCTGTTCTGTGAGTTTGGGATTTGAATCAGATTTTTATGTCTCTGATGTAAAGAAAAAATGACTTCATGAAAAGTAAAAATCAAGGAGTGAACATGTATATGTTATGTATACATATGTGTGAATTTTATATAGACCTTAATGAATTCATGTATTTGAATTATTGTGGTGTTGTTAATGTGCAAGGCACATGTTACCAGTAGTATTTTTATCTAATTGGCTTGCAGATCAGATGTTGTAGAGGAAATGAAGTTGGGGTAGCCAGATTGGGATCAAACTTGAAGAGTGTGAAGTTATTTCAAGAAGACAAGACTGGATAAAGCATTATAATGTAGGACTGAGGTTAACCTATGGGATATTTTGAGGGAGAGAATAAGAATAACACATGTGTTAAGTAAGAACAAGAATAGGGAAGAGTGGGAGGATAAAAAAAAAAGTCTATTCTTTTGTCATAGATTTGCCTAAGGCATCCAATCTTTAATAAAACTGTTGAGAAAAGGTTCACTCTTCAACAGGAAATAACAATGTACATAACAGAACTGAAGAATGGATTTTTTTTTTTTTGCTGTTGTTCACGTTTAGAAGCGGCAATGTAAGACAGTTCTGTTGTGATTCCCATAAAATAATATAAAATATTAAATATACATATTTTTGAAACATCAGAAATATATTGTATACTTAAAATCTAAACAAGATGTATCCTTTATGCTTTATTGTTTTCTAGGTCAAGAAATTGAGTCACTGTGAAGAAACAAGCAAACATTCATTCAATACACACACACGCAGAGAGAGAGAGAGAGAGACAGAGACAGAGAGACAGAGACAGAGAGAGACAGAGACAGAGAGAGACAGAGACAGAGAGAGACAGAGAGAGAGACAGAGAGAGAGATTATGTGTATATGCATCCATGTGTGTGTATATGATATATGAAATTAGAAATTGGGTTTCATGTGTTTTGCAAATTGTGTCTTGGCAAAGCTCATGAAACTCAAGAAGAAGGAAGACCAAAGTGTGGATACTTTGTTCCTTCTTAGGATGGGGAAGAAAATGCCCATGGAAGGAATTAGAGAGCTGAGACAGAAGGAAGGACCATTCAGAGACTGCCCCACCTGGGGATCCATCCCATAAACAATCACCAAACCCAGACACTATTGCATATGTCAGAAAGATTTTGCTGACAGGACCCTGATATAGCTATCTTTTGTGAGAATATGCCAGTGCCTGGCAAATACAGAAGTGGATACTCACAGTCATCTGTTAGATGGAACACAGGGCCCCTAATGAAGGAGCTAGAGAAAGTACCCAAGGAGCTAAAGGGGTCTGCAACTCTATAGGAGGAACAACAATATGAACTAGCCAGTACCTCCCCAGAGTTGTGTCTTCAGTAGCAGAGGATGGCATAGTAGGCAATCACTGGAAGGAGAGGCCTTTGGTCTTACACAGATTATATGCCCCAGTATGGGGTAATGCCAGGGCCAGGAAGAGGGAATGGGTAGATTGGGGAGCAGGGCAGTGGGGGTAGGGTATAGGGGACTTTTGGGAAGGAAACTAGGAAACTAGGGAAGAGGATGGTATTTGAAATGTAAAACAAGAAAATATCTAATAAAAAGAAAAATAAAAAAATTTGGAAATTAATTTTCCAAATCAACAATGGTCATGAAATTTAGGTTAAGTAAAACACTAGAAACCTTTTTATATCTAAAACAGAGTGAATTAGTGGGTTTTAGTTCTCTTAAATATTTTTAGTTAGTAGATCTTCATTTTTCAAAATCTATTTTTATAGTTTAAAAATCTGTTTTCTTATTCTGATATCTGTTTATATTTCTTCAAATATATTTCATTTAAATGTATTTTATTTTGTAACTTTTCAATGTAAACTTTTCTTATTATAACAATGAATCACAAGGTCCTTCTTAGCAAAAAGACATATACCTTCAAAATAGCATTTTTAAATGAGATTTAATTTGCTCAGGCATCTACATTAAGAACCTAAATTGAGTGATTAATCAGAAAAATCAATGATTTCTTATAGCTTGATTTGTGATGAATTGCTGTCACAAGTCAAGAAATTCAGGTTCATTATCTGAAGAGGTTTGCTCAGCGCTTTGAGGATGGGTCACCTGTGTGTTCCTCATACAGCAGGCAGGCCGATCAACTGTCTAGAGCTTGTTCATATATCCAACACTGGCATGGGTTCCACTGGTCTGATCTAACCACTTCTTCAAAACTTGATTTCTACTGTATTTATGAATGTTTTCCTCAAACAGTAGACTATGTCTTCATGTGAATTCCTGTGTTTTCTGCATTGGACAGTAGTCTCTTTCTCCTTGCAACATGAGATTGAAACCTTTGTTTAGCTTTTTATTTTTTAATTAATTATTTTTATACACCATATTTTATTCCTCCTTCCCCCATCCATCATTTGACTGTTCCACATCCCATACATCCTCCCTACCCCCCTGTCTCCACATGGATGTCCCTATCCCCCATGCCACCTGACCTCTAAACTTCTTGGGGCCTCCAGTCTCTTGAGGGTTAGGTACATCACATCTGAATGAACACATACCTGGCAGTCCTCTACTGTAAGTGTGTTGGGGGCTTCATATCAACTGGTATATACTGCCTGTTTGGTGGTACAATGTTTGAGAGATCATAGGGTACCAGATTAATTGAGACTGCTGGGACTCCTACAGGGTTGCCCTTCTCCTCTGCTTCTTTCAGCCTTCCCTAATTCAACCACATTGGTCAGCTGCTTCTGTTCATTGGTTGGGTGCAAATATCTGCATCTGATTCTTTCAGATGCTTGTTAGGTCTTCCAGAGTGCAGTCATGATAGGTGTCTTTTTGTGAGTGCTCCATAGCCTCAGTAATAGTGTCAGACCTTGGGACCTCCCCTTGAGCTGGATCCAACTCTGGGCCTGTTGCTGGACCAACTTTTCCTCTCTGGCTTCTCTTCATTTCCATCCCTGTAGTTCTTTCAGACAGGAACAATTATGGGTCAGAGTTGTGACTGTGTGATGGCCCCCTTTCCTCATTTCATTCTGTCTTCCTGCTGGAGGTGGGCTCTATAAGTTCCCTCTCTATACTGTCTGGCATTTCATCTAAGGTCCCTCCCTTTGAGTCCTGGGAGTCTCTCACCTCCCAGGTCTCTGCTGCATTCTGGAGGGTCCCCCAAACTCCTATTTCACAAAGTTTGCCTGCTTCCTTTCTTTCTGTTGGCCCTCAGGACTTCATTCTTTTTCCCTCTCCCAATACCAGAGCAGGTTCCCCTCTCCCCCAACACCTTCCCTTCTACATCTTATGAAAGAAATCATATTTATTTTCTAAAATGTAACTCATACTACCTATCCTGTATAATGTTACGTTTGAGGAAGAACAGGAGAATTAAAATATGAGAAATTTTCATTCAAATGACAAATTAGAAAAAAATGAATATATATATCTTTATGTAAATGTATATACATATACACATATATAAGCATACACATACACATTTACATATACATTACCAGATATGGCTTTTCAACCTTGTTCTGAACTGAAAGCAAAATATATCTATTCTTTAAATGTTTCCCCTGAGTGTTAATATGTAAGTAACAATGTAAGTTGGCCAGTCAGCTGTATGTTTAAACAACTACTGAATAAATGAAGCTGATTAAAGAGTAAAAGATTTTCCACAGTGAAAAAAGGTAATGGAAAAAAGGGGAGGGTTCAAGTGCAATGCAATGCTTTCTGGGAGATATCATTTATTCTGTAGTATTGCTATGTGACATCCTAGAGGACTTAGCAAACCAGACATATAAAGTCTGTGATTTTTACAACTCCTTGAACTGGAATGCCTGAGGATTTGAATGAATATGTCATAGTTACATTTCACTGTCTTTAAATGGTGCGTTATAAGAGGAATATGTACTGGCTTAAAATGGTGTTCTACTCACTACACATTATAGTGATTAAATTCAATGTCTTCACAGTAAGAGAAGTTGTTACTGGGCCTCACAGTTTGCCCATAAGACATTTCCTAGAAATAGTGTCTGTAACAAAGAAAGGGGTTTCTAACTCTTATATTCTCTCCAGTTACTATACTCATGAAGTCTATACATATCGAAAATAAAACAATCACAGGTTTAGTTACTTGATGACCTCAGATTTGCCATGGTCTTTAAACTTTAGAAAGCATGTTTTAAGGTCTTGAATTATTAACTGAGGAATACCAAATGGCTGAGAAGCACCTGAAAAAATATTCAACATCCTTAACCATCAGGGAAATGCAAATCAAAACAACCCTGAGATTCCACTTCATACCAGTCAGAATGGATGAGACCAAAAACTCAGGTGACAGCAGATGCTGGCAAGGATGTGGTGAAAAAAATACTCCTCCATTGCTGGTAAGATTGCAATCTGGTACAACCACCCTGGAAATCAGTCTGGTGGTTCCTCAGAAAATTGGACATAGTACTACCAGAGGATCCCGCAATACCTCTCCTGGGCATACATCCAGAAGATGCACCAACTGGTCATAAGGACACACGCTCCACTATTTTCATAGCAGCCTTATTTATAATAGCCAAAAGCTGGAAAGAAAACAGATGTCCCTTGTACTGGCTAGTTTTGTGTCAACTTGACTCAGCTGGAGTTATCAAAGAGAAAGGAGCTTCAGTTGAGGAAATGCCTCCATGAGATACAACTGTAAGGCATTTTCTCAATTAGTGATCAAGGGGAAAGGCCCCTTGTGTGTGGGACCATCTCTGGGCTGGTAGTCTTGATTCTATAAGAGAGCAGGCTGAGAAAGCCAGGGGAAGAAAGCCAGTAAAGAATATCCTTCCATGGCCTCTGCATCAGTTCCTGCTTTCTGACCTGATTGAGTTCCAGTCCTGCATCCTTTGGTGATCAACAGCAGTATGGAAATATAAGCCAAATAATCCCTTTCCTCCCCAACTTGCTTCTTTTTTTTTTTTTAATTAGGTATTTTCCTCATTTACATTTCCAATGCTATCCCAGAAGTCCCCAATACCCCCCCTACTCCCCTACCCACCCACTCCCACTTTTTGGCCCTGGCGTTCCCCAGTACTGGGCTATATATAGTCTGCAAGTACAATGGGCCTCTCTTTGCAGTGATGGCCGACTAGGCCATCTTTTGATACACATGCAGCTAGAGTCAAGAGTCATGATGTTTGTGCAGGAATAAAAAACCTGGACTAAGACATCCCTCAATGGAGGAATGGATACAGAAAATGTGGTACATTTATACAATGGAGTACTACTCAGCTATTAAAAACAACGAATTTATGAAATTCCTAGGCAAATGGATGGATCTGGAAGATATCATCCTGAGTGAGGTGACCCAATCACAATAGAACTCACATGATATGCACTTACTGATAAGTGGATATTAGCCCAGAAACTTAGAATACCCGAGCTACAAGTTGCAAAACACATGAAACTCAAGTAGAAAAAAAGACCAAAGAGTGGATACTTCCTTCCTCCTTAGAATGGGGAAGAAAATACCCATGGAGGGAGTTACAGAGACAAAGTTTGGAGCTGAGACTGAAGGAAGGACCATCCAGAGACTGCCCCACCCAGGGATCCATCCCATAAACAATCACCAAACCCAGACACTATTGCATAAGCCAGAAAGATTTTGCTGAAAGAATCCTGAAATAGCTGTCTCTTATAAGGCTATGCCAGTGCCTGGTAAATACAGAAATGGATGATCACAGCCATATATTGGATGGAACACAGGGCCCCTAATGAAGGAGCTAGAGAAAGTACCCAAAGGGGTTGAAGGGGTCTGCATCCCTATAGTAGGAACAACAATATGAAATATCCAGTACACCCAGAGCTGTTCCTCTAGTTGCATATGTAACAGATGATAGCCTAGTAGGCCATCAATGGGAGAAGAGGCCCTTGGTCTTGCAAAGATCATTTGCCCCAGTTTAGGGAATTTCAGGGTCAGGAAGCAGGAGTGAGTGGGTTGGGGTGCAGGGTGGGAGGAGGGTATAGGGGACTGCTGGGATAGCATTTGAAATGTAAATGAAGAAAATATCTAAAAAAAAAAAAAAAGAAAGAAAGAAAAATCTTGCCATGGTGAATTGTCTGTTGATGAGCAACATTGCATAAGTAGGTCAGAGAAATGAGGAAGACTGTTTTGATTAAAGCATTTTTCATGAAATCCTGCTGACATATTCATAGTGAGGCAGATAGTACACAAATACTGAAAATTACCAGTTGATGGTATGTAGTAGAAAACATCTGTAGCAATATTCGTATAACAAAGAGTTAAGGAACACACTAATAAGAGACAGATTAAGGAATTTCTTTGTCTCATATGATTTTTGGTGTGATTTTGCATACCTCTTAGGGCTTCTGATTTCATATTTTAGGGTATTGTTTTTGCTTAGAAACGTGTTGCTCTGTGACTATATGTGTATTTCAAACCTTGGGAGGGTTCTGATTGTTTTTTGTTTTGTTCTATTCATTTTGTTGATTTTAATTAATTTTATTCTTCTTAGGACGTTTATTTTCTAGTGAGAGAAGCAAGTGGATTCTTTTTTAAATTTTTATCTATTTATTTATTTATTCATTCATTCATTCATTTTAAATTCCAATATCAGCTCTCCTCCCAGTAACCCCCGGACAGTTTCTCCCCCAATTTAGCCCACTTTTCCCCCTCACACACTATACCTTCTACCCCCTTCCCTTGGCACTGTAAGTCACAAGTAAGTACTAGACTCATTCTCGCCCTCTGAGGCAGTTAGCAGAACAGGATCTGCAGGCATTCAACAGTTCCATGGAGAGACCTGCTCCAATTGTTGGGAGACTCATGTGAAGGCAAAGCTGCACATCCTTTATATGTGTGCAGGAATGGGGCATAGTTCCAGCTTATGTATGGTCCTTGACTAGTGGTTCATTCTCATGGAGGTCCCCGAGGAACCAGGTTAGTTCCTATTGATGCTGTTTGCTTTCTTCTGAAGTTCCTATTCCCTTCAGTTCCCTCAATCCTCCTTCTAAGAATCCCGTACAACTCCTGAAATCTATCTAATGTCTAGCTGTGAGTCTCTGCATCTGATTCAATCAGCTGTTGGATGGAACATCTCAGAGCACAGTTATGCTAGCCTCCTGTCTACAATAATAACAGACTATCACTAATAGTGTCAGGGAATGATTCTTGCCCATGGGCTGGGTCTCAAGTTAGGTCAGTCATTGGTTGACCACACCTGCTGTCTCTGCTCTGTTTTTGTCCCTGCATATCTTGCAGACAGAACACATTTTGTATGTGGTTTGCTGTCATTATCCCTCCACTGGGAATCATTCCTGGCTACAAGAATTGGCCACTTCAGAATCCATATACCCCAATGCAAGTGTCTCAGCTACAGTTGCCTCCATAGGGCCCAAGAGGCTGTCCTCCAACCCAAGTCTCTGGCATGTCTTACCCTTGCCCCAACTTAGCACCAATTTCCATTCTCTCACACTTTCTCTTCCTACATATGTTCCCACACTTTATTTATCCATCCCCATCCCTTTCGCACCCACCTTCCTCTACTCATCCATCTCCAATATATATTTGTTTCCCATTCTATGGA
The DNA here is from genome assembly GCF_000001635.26 of Mus musculus. Classification (NCBI taxonomy): domain Eukaryota; kingdom Metazoa; phylum Chordata; class Mammalia; order Rodentia; family Muridae; genus Mus; species Mus musculus. The sequence continues at coordinate 20,527,528 of NC_000081.6, forward strand.
ATATCTAACAATCCTCCCTTGGGCTTTCCATAGTAGTCTTATTCATAATAGCTTCAACTAGAAACAACCCAGATATCCCTCACCTGAAGAATGGATTTTAAAAAAAGGAATACTACTCAGTATTAAAAACAAAGATATGAAACTTGAGCAAATGGATAGAACTAAAAAAAAAAAAAAAAAAAACAAAAACAAACACAAAACAATCATCCTGAGTGAAGTAACTCAGACCCAAAAGCATAAGCATTGTATGTACTCACTTGTAAGAGAATATTAATCTTAAAGTACAGGTTAACAACATTATAATCAAGAGACCCAAAGAAGCCACATAACAAAAATGGAGTTCTTATGAGAGGAAAGGTGGAGGGATCTTAGTGGACTTCTGGGAAGGGAAACCATCTTCAGAATATATGGTTTGAAAACCATAATTTTTTAATATTCTTTTCTCATATAATACGTCTGAACCACTGTTTCAAATCTCTTCCCTTCTCCCAGCCCAACCCCAATTCCTTCTCTCTCAGATCCACTCCTTCACCATTTTCCCTTATAAAAGATTCCCAAGGATAAAAACAAAGCATGGTTGTCTTAGTTAGGGTTTCCATTGCTGCAACAAATCACCAGGACCAAAAATCAAGTTGGAGAGAAAAGGGTTTATGTAGCTTACACTTTTACATTCCTGTTCAATCACTGAAGGGAGTTAGGTCAGGAACTCCAACAAGGGAAGATCCTGGATGGAGGATCTAATGCAGAGGCTATGGGGGCTTGCTTCTTCCTGGCTTGCTCCCCATGGTTGCTCAACCTACATTCTTTTAGAATCTATGATGACCAACCCAGGAATGGCCCAGGAATGGCACCATCCACAATGGGATGGGCCTTCCTCCATTAACAAATATTAGTGTCTTGCATCTAGATTTTACAGAAGCATTTCTCAATTAAGGCAGCCTCCTTTTAGATAATTCTGATTTGTGTGTCAAGTAAACACAAAACTGCTCAGCACAACTGACCTCTTGTCAAATTGACAAAACAATACTTCAGTATTAAGCCAAGCCATTTTTTATCCATCCCCAAGATTTCACACAAGTAAAAGTTGTTAATGTTTATAACCCATTTTCAATAAAACAAAGGAAAACATATTGTAAACTAGAAAAGTAGGAGAAAGAGGAGAGGCATAGCAAGAGAAAGAGCAAGGACATGAATGAGAAGAAAAAGAAGGAGAAGATGTAGGGGAGGGAGAGGAAGAGGGTGGGGAGGGGGAAGGAAAGAGGAGGTGGAGGAGGAAAAACAGGAGGAGGAAGAGGTAGTCCTGGTGGTTGTATTGATAAAGGTAAGTTCTTGTCACCAAACCCAAAAGTCCAACCAGAAAATGGGTAGTATCTTGCAAGTTTCCTTGACAGAGATCAATAAAATAAATTGTGTAATATGTAGCAGCAATAGAGCTTATAGGTACCTTGAACTTCATCAATGAAAGCAGATTAATCAGAGTAAAGGAATATAAGCTACCCACTCCAAACTATCTTAGTATCAGAACATGATGTTTTTAATCGAATTAGAATACATTCAAGATTAAAATCTCAAGAAATTAAAATAATTGTTGAAAATTCAAAAAAATCAGTATTACACAGTGTTCTCTATAAGAAAAGAGCCAATTGAAAACATGTATATGTGGCTGTGTGGAGGCGTATAATAAAATAAATTTATTAGACTGGCTTGAACAATAGGAACAAGGTAGTCCACTCGTGTTCTACTTGTGAAAGCTAGCAAACCTAGAAGCTTTTCAGTTCACAAATCTTCATTCCTCAGTTCTTACATTACAGTGTTGGAATTAGGAAAGCCCCAGGCAGTATTGCAAATCCTTAGTCTATGATGGAAGGTTAAAGAAGCCATAACACCATAGCATGACAGAGGCAGAAATAAACAAACTCACTCAGAAAAAGAGAGAGAGAGAGAGAGAGAGAGAGAGAGAGAGAGAGAGAGAGAGAGAGAGAGAGAAAAGCAGTCATGCACTTGCTCCCTTTTTCTCCCTTGAAACTCTCTATAGCTCAGCTAACCATTGGCTGAAGAAAATCTATTAAGATGCCTCCACACAACTCTGGAAGTGTGTTTTCTAGATTATCTACCATAAAGTTGAAAAGACTCAAAGTACCTATCACTTCACAACAGGGTTATACAGTGTGCTTTATTATCTAAACATTTTTTTCACACCTCTAATTTCAGAACCAACAATCAGGGCTGAGATGGAAGCTAAGTCGAAGCCCTATTTTTATATTATGATTATGATTATTTTCTTTATTTACGTTTCAAATGTAATCCCCTTTCCTAATTTCCCTTCTGGAAATCCCTTATCCCCTCCTCCCTCCCCCTGCACTCCGACCCACCCACTCCCATTCCTGGTCCTGGCATTCCCCTATACTGGGACATAGAACCTTCCCAGGACCAAGGGCCTCTCCTCCCATTAATGACCGACTAGGCCATCCTCTGCTATATATATAGCTAGTCACAAGTTCTACCATGTGTTTTCTTTGATTGGTGGTATAGTTCCAAGGAGCTCTGGGGGTACTTCTTAGTTCATATTGATATTCCCCTTATGGGGCTTCAGACCCCTTCAGCTCCCTGGGTACTTTCTCTGGCTCCTTCATTGGGGACCATGTGCTCTATCCAATGGATGACTGTGAGCATCAACTTCTGCATTTTCCAGGCACTGGCAGAGCATCTCAGCAGACAGCTATATCCGGCTGCTGTCAGCAGGCTCTTGTTGGCATCTGCCCAGTGTCTGGGCTTGGTGGTTGTTTATGGGATAGATCCCCAAGTGGGGCAGTCTCTGGATGGTCATTCCTTCAGGCTCTGTTCCTAACTTTGTTTCTATAACTCCTTCCATCCTTCCATGGGTATTTTATTCCCTATTCATTTCAAAGTAATCTGTGTGTCAGCTAAGAGACATTTATGATAAAAGTATGAAGGTTATCCAGTGTCCAGTTCCTGATTGAATATATGGCACTTCAGAAACTGTCTTTGACTAGCATAATAAAATAGCAACTACTCTTAAAATGCAAAAAACTTCGTGATGTCACCTTTTAAAACTTAGCAATAAATTAGGCCTGTGGTGGAAAGTAAATAAATATTAGAATTAAAACTGCATTTATGCTGCAATAAAACCTATTTTCCTAAGTGAATAGAGTAAATAATAGCCTGGTATTATTTACTCATAGAATGGCTCAACATGTATTTGCCCTAATAAATTACATGTGAGGGTATGGTAAATGCTCTGCTTAGTTCATAATGATGTTCCTCTTATGGGGCCTCAGACCCCTTCAGATCCCTGGGTACTTTCTCTGGCTCCTTCATTGGGGACCATGTGCTCCATCCAATGGATGACTGTGAGCATCAACTTCTGTATTCTGCCCTCCTCCTGACATAAAATAACATGGATTTCTGTTGAACACATGAAAGCACAGTGATTGTGCTTACAAAATCAAGCCAATTAAAACTTTCAACTATCAATATTTCACTAGCTATAGCCCTGAAGCTATTGAAAGCTAAGGGCTGATGAGAAAGATTTTTCATTATTTGCCACTGATATTTGCTTCCATCTTACTAGATAACCACACAGCCACATGCACACTGGACAAACTAATTGGAGTAAGGGAGAAGACATTAAGTCAGGATATGAAATATGGTGGGATATGTGGGGGTTGTCCCCAGAATAGTTGGAGTGGGATAGTGAGCATTGGATTTGATTGACATATATATATACATGAATTTTTAAATAATAAAGAAACAATAATGGTTCATGATATTTGTTCTTATGGAACTTTATATAGAGATATTTCTTTTTTTTTCCATTTTTTATTAGGTATTTAACTCATTTACATTTCCAATGCTATACCAAAAGTCCCCCATATCCACCCACCCCCACTCCCCTGCCCACCCACTCCCCCTTTTTGGCCCTGGTGTTCCCCTGTACTGGGGCATATAAAGTTTGCAAGTCCAATGGGCCTCTCTTTCCAGTGATGGCCGACTAGGCCATCTTTTGATATATATGCAGCTAGAGTCAAGAGCTCCGGGGTACTGGTTAGTTCATAATGTTGTTCCACCTATAGGGTTGCAGATCCCTTTAGCTCCTTGGCTACTTTCTCTAGCTCCTCCATTAGGAGCCCTATGATCCATCCATTAGCTGACTGTGAGCATCCACTTCTGTGTTTGCTAGGCCCCGGCATAGTCTCACAAGAGACAGCTACATCTGGGTCCTTTCAATAAAATCTTGCTAGCGTATGCAATGGTGTCAGCGTTTGGATGCTGATTATGGGGTGGATCCCTGGCTATGGCAGTCTCTACATGGTCCATCCTTTCATCTCAGCTCCAAACTTTGTCTCTGTAACTCCTTCCATGGGTGTTTTGTTCCCAAATCTAAGGAGGGGCATAGTGTCCACACTTCAGTCTTCATTCTTCTTGAGTTTCATGTGTTTAGCAAATTATATCTTATATCTTGGGTATCCTAGGTTTGGGGCTAATATCCACTTATCAGTGAATACATATTGTGTGAGTTTCTTTGTGAATGTGTTACCTCACTCAGGATGATGCCCTCCAGGTCCATCCATTTGGCTAGGAATTTCATAAATTCATTCTTTTTAATAGCTGAGTAGTACTCCATTGTGTAGATGTACCACATTTTCTGTATCCATTCCTCTGTTGAGGGGCATCTAGGTTCTTTCCAGCTTCTGGCTATTATAAATAAGGCTGCTATGAACATAGTGGAGCATGTGTCCTTCTTACCTGTTGGGGCATCTTCTGGATATATGCCCAGGAGAGGTATTGCTGGATCCTCCGGTAGTACTATGTCCAGTTTTCTGAGGAACCGCCAGACTGATTTCCAGAGTGGTTGTACAAGCCTGCATTCCCACCAACAATGGAGGAGTGTTCCTCTTTCTCCACATCCACGCCAGCATCTGCTGTCACCTGAATTTTTGATCCTAGCCATTCTGACTGGTGTGAGGTGGAATCTCAGGGTTGTTTTGATTTGCATTTCCCTGATGATTAAGGATGTTGAACATTTTTTCAAGTGCTTCTCTGCCATTCGGTATTCCTCAGGTGAGAATTCTTTGTTCAGTTCTGAGCCCCATTTTTTTAATGGGGTTATTTGATTTTCTGAAGTCCACCTTCTTGAGTTCTTTATATATGTTGGATATTAGTCCCCTATCTGATTTAGGATAGGTAAAGATCCTTTCCCAATCTGTTGGTGGTCTTTTTGTCTTATTGACGGTGTCTTTTGCCTTGCAGAAACTTTGGAGTTTCATTAGGTCCCATTTGTCAATTCTCGATCTTACAGCACAAGCCATTGCTGTTCTGTTCAGGAATTTTTCCCCTGTGCCCATATCGTCAAGGCTTTTCCCCACTTTCTCCTCTATAAGTTTCAGTGTCTCTGGTTTTATGTGAAGTTCCTTGATCCACTTAGATTTGACCTTAGTACAAGGAGATAAGTATGGATCGATTCGCATTCTTCTCCACGATAACAACCAGTTGTGCCAGCACCAATTGTTGAAAATGCTGTCTTTCTTCCACTGGATGGTTTTAGCTCCCTTGTCGAAGATCAAGTGACCATAGGTGTGTGGGTTCATTTCTGGGTCTTCAATTCTATTCCATTGGTCTACTTGTATGTCTCTATACCAGTACCATGCAGTTTTGATCACAATTGCTCTGTAGTAAAGCTTTAGGTCAGGCATGGTGATTCCGCCAGAAGTTCTTTTATCCTTGAGAAGACTTTTTGCTATCCTAGGTTTTTTGTTATTCCAGACAAATTTGCAAATTGCTCCTTCCAATTCGTTGAAGAATTGAGTTGGAATTTTGATGGGGATTGCATTGAATCTGTAGATTGCTTTTGGCAAGATAGCCATTTTTACAATGTTGATCCTGCCAATCCATGAGCATGGGAGATCTTTCCATTTTCTGAGATCTTCCTTAATTTCTTTCTTCAGAGATTTGAAGTTTTTATCATACAGATCTTTCACTTCCTTAGTTAGAGTCACGCCAAGATATTTTATATTATTTGTGACTATTGAGAAGGGTGTTGTTTCCCTAATTTCTTTCTCAGCCTGTTTATTCTTTGTATAGAGAAAGGCCATTGACTTGTTTGAGTTTATTTTATATCCAGCTACTTCACCGAAGCTGTTTATCAGGTTTAGGTGTTCTCTGGTAGAATTTTTAGGGTCACTTATATATACTATCATATCATCTGCAAAAAGTGATATTTTGACTTCCTCTTTTCCAATTTGTATCCCCTTGATCTCCTTTTGTTGTCGAATTGCTCTGGCTAATACTTCAAGTACTATGTTGAAAAGGTAGGGAGAAAGTGGGCAGCCTTGTCTAGTCCCTGATTTTAGTGGGATCGCTTCCAGCTTCTCTCCATTTACTTTGATGTTGGCTACTGGTTTGCTGTAGATTGCTTTTATCATGTTTAGGTATGGGCCTTGAATTCCTGATCTTTCCAAAACTTTTATCATGAATGGGTGTTGGATCTTGTCAAATGCTTTTTCTCCATCTAACGAGATGATCATGTGGTTTTTGTCTTTGAGTTTGTTTATATAATGGATTACATTGATGGATTTTCGTATATTAAACCATCTCTGCATCCCTGGAATAAAACCTACTTGGTCAGGATGGATGATTGCTTTAATGTGTTCTTGGATTCGGTTAGCGAGAATTTTATTGAGGATTTTTGCATCGATATTCATAAGAGAAATTGGTCTGAAGTTCTCTATCTTTGATGGATCTTTCTGTGGTTTAGGTATCAGAGTAATAGTGGCTTCATAAAATGAGTTGGGTAGAGTACCTTCTACTTCTATTTTGTGAAATAGTTTGTGCAGAATTGGAATTAGATCTTCTTTGAAGGTCTGATAGAACTCTGCACTAAACCCATCTGGTCCTGGGCTTTTTTTGGTTGGGAGACTATTAATAACTGCTTCTATTTCTTTTGGTGATATGGGACTGTTTAGATGGTCAACTTGATCCTGATTCAACTTTGGTACCTGGTATCTGTCCAGAAATTTGTCCATTTCGTCCAGGTTTTCCAGTTTTGTTGAGTATAGTCTTTTGTAGAAGGATCTGATGGTGTTTTGGATTTCTTCAGGATCTGTTGTTATGTCTCCCTTTTCATTTCTGATTTTGTTAATTAGGATTTTGTCCCTGTGCCCTTTAGTGAGTCTAGCTAAGGGTTTATCTATCTTGTTGATTTTCTCAAAGAACCAACTCCTCGTTTGGTTAATTCTTTGAATAGTTCTTCTTGTTTCCACTTGGTTGATTTCACCCCTGAGTTTGATTATTTCCTGCCGTCTACTCCTCTTGGGTGAATTTGCTTCCTTTTTTTCTAGAGCTTTTAGATGTGTTGTCAAGCTGCTAGTATGTGCTGTCTCCCCTTTCTTCTTGGAGGCACTCAGAGCTATGAGTTTCCCTCTTAGAAATGCTTTCATTGTGTCCCATAGGTTTAGGTACGTTGTGGCTTCATTTTCATTAAACTCTAAAAAGTCTTTAATTTCTTTCTTTATTCCTTCCTTGACCAAGGTATCATTGAGAAGAGTGTTATTCAGTTTCCACGTGAATGTTGGCTTTCCATTATTTATGTTGTTATTGAAGATCAGTCTTAGGCCATGGTGGTCTGATAGGATACATGGGACAATTTCAATATTTTTGTATCTATTGAGGCCTGTTTTGTGACCAATTATATGATCAATTTTGGAGAAGGTCCCGTGAGGTGCTGAGGAGAAGGTATATCCTTTTGTTTTAGGATAAAATGTTCTGTAGATATCTGTCAGGTCCATTTGTTTCATAACTTCTGTTAGTTTCACTGTGTCCCTGTTTAGTTTCTGTTTCCACAATCTGTCCTTTGAAGAAAGAGGTGTGTTGAAGTCTCCCACTATTATTGTGTGAGGTGCAATGTATGCTTTGAGCTTTACTAAAGTGTCTCTAATGAATGTGGCTGCCCTTGCATTTGGTGCGTAGATATTCAGAATTGAGAGTTCCTCTTGGAGGATTTTACCTTTGATGAGTATGAAGTGTCCCTCCTTGTCTTTTTTGATAACTTTGGGTTGGAAGTCGATTTTATCCGATATTAAAATGGCTACTCCAGCTTGTTTCTTCAGTCCATTTGCTTGGAAAATTGTTTTCCAGCCTTTCACTCTGAGGTAGTGTCTGTCTTTTTCCCTGAGATGGGTTTCCTGTAAGCAGCAGAATGTTGGGTCCTGTTTGTGTAGCCAGTCTGTTAGTCTATGTCTTTTTATTGGGGAATTGAGTCCATTGATATTAAGAGATATTAAGGAGAAGTAATTGTTGCTCCCTTTTATTTTTGTTGTTAGAGTTGGCATTCTGTTCTTGTGGCTGTCTTCTTTTTGTTTTGTTGAATGATTACTTTCTTGGTTGTTCTAGGGCATGATTTCCGTCCTTGTATTGCTTCTTTTCTGTTATTATCCTTTGAAGGGCTTGATTCGTGGAAAGATATTGTGTGAATTTGTTTTTGTCGTGGAATACTTTGGTTTCTCCATCTATGGTAATTGAGCGTTTGGCCGGGTATAGTAGCCTGGGCTGGCATTTGTGTTCTCTTAGTGTCTGTATAACATCTGTCCAGGCTCTTCTGGCTTTCATAGTCTCTGGTGAAAAGTCTGGTGTAATTCTGATAGGCCTTCCTTTATATGTTACTTGACCTTTCTCCCTTACTGCTTTTAATATTCTATCTTTATTTAGTGCATTTGTTGTTCTGATTATTATGTGTCGGGAGGAATTTCTTTTCTGGTCCAGTCTATTTGGAGTTCTGTAGGCTTCTTGTATGATCATGGGCATCTCTTTTTTTATGTTTGGGAAGTTTTCTTCTATTATTTTGTTGAAGATATTAGCTGGCCCTTTAAGTTGAAAATCTTCATTCTCATCAATTCCTATTATCCGTAGGTTTGGTCTTCTCATTGTGTCCTGGATTACCTGGATGTTTTGAGTTAGGATCCTTTTGCATTTTGTATTTTCTTTGACTGTTGTGTCGATGTTCTCTATGGAATCTTCTGCACCTGAGATTCTCTCTTCCATTTCTTGTATTCTGTTGCTGATGCTCGCATCTATGGTTCCAGATCTCTTTCCTAGGGTTTCTATCTCCAGCGTTGCCTCGCTTTGGGTTTTCTTTATTGTGTCTACTTCCCCTTTTAGTTCTAGTATGGTTTTGTTCATTTCCATCACCTGTTTGGATGTGTTTTCCTGTTTTTCTTTAATGATTTCTACCTGTTTGGCTGTGTTTTCCTGCTTTTCTTTAAGGGCCTGTAACTCTTTAGCAGTGCTCTCCTGTAATTCTTTAAGTGACTTATGAAAGTCCTTCTTGATGTCCTCTATCATCATCATGAGAAATGTTTTTAAATCTGGGTCTAGATTTTCGGTTGTGTTGGGGTGCCCAGGACTAGGTGGGGTGGGAGTGCTGCGTTCTGATGATGGTGAGTGGTCTTGATTTCTGTTAGTAGGATTCTTACGTTTGCCTTTCGCCATCTGGTTATCTCTGAAGCTAGCTGTTTTAGTTGTCACTGTTAAGAGCTTGTTCTTCAGGTGACTCTGTTAGCCTCTATGAGCAGACCTGGAGGGTAGCACTCTCCTTAGTTTCAGTGGGCAGAGTATTCTCTGCAGGCAAGCTCTCTTCTTGCAAGGCAGGTACCCGAATATCTGGTGTTCGAACCAGACTCCTGGCAGAAGTTGTGTTCCACTCACTAGAGATCTTAGGATCTCGTGTGGAATCCTGTGTGGGCCCTTGCGGGTGTCAGGCGACTCAGCTGGCAAGGTAGCCCTGGGCTCGAGTGGAGTGGAAGGGGTTTGTGCCCCAGATCAAGCCCGGGTAGCCTGCTTCCCTATGTACCGCAGTCTCAAGTTCCGCGAGATTGGATTGGGGCAGGCGCTGTGTTCCACTCACCAGAGGTCTTAGGGTCCCGTGGGGAGTCCCGTGTGGGCCCTTGTGGGTGTTGGGCAAGACTCTGCTGGCAAGGTAGCCCGGGGCTCGAGTCTCGAGTCGAGCGGAAGGGACTTGTGCCCCAGATCAGGCCCGGGTAGCCTGCTTCCCTATGTACAGCAGTCTCAAGTTCCGTGCGATTGGATTGGGGCAGGCGCTGTGTTCCACTCACCAGAGGTCTTAGGGTCCCGTGGGGAGTCCCGTGTGGGCCCTTGCGGGTGTTAGGCAAGACTCTGCTGGCAAGGTAGCCCGGGGCTCGAGTCTCGAGTCGAGCAGAAGGCGAGATATTTCATTTTATGAAAATAAAAATAATATCCTCAGATATTTGATACACCACTGAGAAGTACTTTAATCTTGATTAAAAGTGTTATGATGTAAATGAAATAATGAGCACAAGTGCTGGTGAAATATATTCTACAATGTCCTTCTGTGTTCCAATATATTCAACCTGGCTGGTTACACAGACAACACTGTGGTTAGCTTTGTAACTGTGTTCTTTACTGGTCTTCATTTTGTGTTTACAGTCTAAACAGTGATTTATAAGATTTTACTGTTTTATATTTATAAATCAATTATTTGAAATGTTGTCAAACACCATTATCTCCAGTATAAAACAAAACACTGGATTTTCTTTTAGCTAGTGATAGCTTATATAATAAGAAATTTATGAATCAAAACACCCAGGAATGCATTTATATGCCAAGGTAATAAGTTTATTAGGCATAGTGTATTATTCCATACTAGGGAACAGAGATTACAGCATTGAAAACGTTCAGGCAGCATCAAAGTTAATTCATTCATGTTGCCTGATTATCATTCCTAATCGTAAGGGTTGAACGTTTATAAGTAGATGTCTTCAGACACATTTATTTATAGGCTGGCAAATACAATGGATGGGGAGAATGGGAGAAGCTCTTAGTTGCTATCAGCTTTTCTTTCAGATATTAAGAACATGTAATTAATCTTTAACCCCACACTGAAAGTATTCTTGACGTTAACTACCACTACTCCTCCCCCTTAGGCAGGTTTGATTGGTGACTTTTAGTCTTTTCTTTTCTTTTTCCTTTCCTTTCCTTTCCTTTCCTTTCCTTTCCTTTCCTTTCCTTTCCTTTCCTTTCCTTTCCTCTCCTCTCCTCTCCTCTCCTCTCCTCTCCTCTCCTCTCCTCTCCTCTCCTCTCCTCTCCTCTCCTCTCCCCTCATTTTCTTTTCTTTTCTTTTCTTTTCTTTTTCCATTTCATAGAAAGTCTAACATCTCCTAAGTGTCACCTACCCCCTCCTAAAACAAAACCATGTTTTATTTATTCCTTGCATGTATTATTTATTCCAATGGTTTTATAACAATTACATCATCAGTCACATTAGGAAAGTACACATTTCTTTTTCAAGAACCACGCCTGATTTCCAAATGTTTTTTGCCTCTATATTTTGTACATGCTAAAATTTAAGAACAGATGTTTGCCACAACGAACACTTTATTTTTGTTTCTTACTTTAACAAGGAAGTGTAAGAACCTATATTTTCACTATTTTTACTCTCTGAGCTATTCCATTTCACAGAAGGGAAACAACCCCCACTCCAATCACACAAAAGTAAATTAAAAGAAGATGAATAGGTAGTTTATATTTTATGATTTGTTCTTCCAAATAAGTACAGACGTATTAAAGCTACGTTGTTACTGGAAAAAGAAATTCATGTCAGGGTTTGAAATTTTTTTATGTTGAAACAGCAAAAGTTTGCTGTATTTGAAGGAGAAATATTTTAACATTAAAATCTCTGCAATTTGAGAGTTTATCATCCAACAAAACTAGCCTGTTGTAAATCAGAGATATAAAAATCACAGTGCCCATGGATAGTTGTGTCAAGCCTGAAATGAATACTTCTGAGACATTTTTATGACAAATATATTAAATTCAATAAGTTCCTTTGTTCCAGAACCCTGCAGAGTTTAGTGAAATAACTATAAATTCATCTCTTTTAAGTTAAAAAAAAACATTGTATTAGCATTTGTATGCTGATAATAAGTTTTATTACATATAACTCTTACATTTAAAGCCCAGGATTAACATGTGTTAATGCATTGTGCATTCTTAGTATATATGTGCTTACATAATTTGATATATTTGAAGATGTTTTATTTATTAACATTTTAATTTTAAGTTGTGGCATGTTTTCCCTCTTTGTATATTATAACATGAATATAACGATCTGACCTGTCTCTATACATGTAGTAGCAAATAAAACAGAAAGTTCTATAACATTTAAGCTACCTTTTTTTCCCCTTTTATTTCTTCCTTGCTTTTTCACTTAGGTAACTTATTTCATAATGTTTAATTGTAGTTTGTCTTCCTTATACTCGCACATGCAAAGCCAGGGTCTAAAATCGTGAAGTCCACCTTATGATCAATTTCCAAATAATGTATCATTAGTGTCTCAATAATATGCTCCACTTACAAACAGTTCAATAGCAGCATAGTCTATAGCTCTTTTTTCTTCTTTTTAAAATTTTTCATAATATTTAAATTAATAAATGATACAGTTAAGCATCTGGGAGAACATCAGTAATCCTGAAAAGTAATGTTTGTAAGGAAAGAATTTTCGGCTAACTTTGGTAACATCATTAAATCCAAGCCAGCCTGGCCTACATAGGGAGACTACTAACAATTGCACCCAAGAACAAAGTTCTGGCAATGACCAGTGATATTTTTTCTGTTAAGTTGTTTATTTATTCACTTTCCATCTAGAACTCAGCCCCCACCCCCGCCCATCGCTGCAAGTTCACCTCTCACACAGCCTTTCCCCCCATCCTTATTGCTCTGAGAATGGAGAGGAGCCCTAGGTTACGATCCCACCCTAACACATCAAGTCAATGTAGGGCTAGGTACATCTTTTCCCACTGATACTAGACAAGGCAAGTAGAACAGGATTCTCAGGCAGCCACAAGAGTCCAGGAGGGCTCCTGGTCCAATTGCTGGCGGAAACTTCATGAAGACCAAGCTGGATCTCTGTTACATATGTGTGTGAGTGGGGCTGAGGGTCCAGCCCAGGTATGCTCTTTGGTTGGTGGTTCAGTCTCCTAGAGCTGCCAAGGGTCCTTGTTAGTTGATTCTGTTGGTCTTCTTGTGGAGTTCCTATCAACTTCCAGGTAGTACAAGTCTTCCTCCAACTCTTTCACAAGACTCCTGCGCTCCATCTAGTGTTTGGCTGTGGGTCTCTGCATCTGTTTCAATCAGCTGCTGTGTGTCAGCTCTCACAAGACAGTTATGCTAGCTCCTGTCTGTAAGCATAACAGAATTAGTTCAGAGATTAGTCCTTGCCCATGGGATCAGTCTCAAGTTGGGCCAGTCATTTCTTGGCCATTCTCTCTGTCTGCTCCATCTTTGTGCCTATATTTCATGTGAGCAGGACAAATTTTGAATTGAAGGTTTTGTGGATGGGTTGGTGTGCTTATTCCTCCACTCGGTGTCCTCTCTGGGTACAGAGATGGACCCTTCAGGTTCCATATTCCCCACTGCTACATGTCTCATCTGGAATTACCCTCATAGACTACCATAAACTACCTGGAGCCTCCTCCATCTCTGGTCTCTGGCATGTCCTAGAGATGCCCCTCCATGTCCACCATTCCACAAGGACACTTGCTCCACTATTTTCATAGCATCCTTATTCATAATAACCAGGAATTGGAAACAACCTAGATGCCCTTCAACTAAATAATGAATAAAGAAAGTGAAGTTCACTAACATGATGGAGTACAACTCAGCTATTAAAAATAAGGACATCATGAATTTCGCTGACAAATGGATGGGACTAGAATATGTCATGTTGAGTGAGGTAACCCAGGCCCAAAATGATATACATGGTATATATTCACTTGTATGTGAATATTAGCCGTGAAGTACAGGATATCTGGGGCACACTCCACAGACCAAAAGTAGCTAAATGGGAAGGAGGACTCAAGGGAAGATGCTTGAATCTCTACAGTTTGATAATAATAATAATAATAATAATAATAATGTTAATTCATGTGATTATTCAAAATCTCTTCTGAAAATTGAAAATTGTAGAGAAATTTTGGATCCATTATCATAAATTTTTGAAACATTTTATTAATAGTGATTGATCTAACTGTTCACCATTATAGGATAGTATAAATTGGATTCCAATAATCAGTGCTGGCTGCTGCCTCCTGTATTGTGCAGTAATGTCCCTTAACAAGGAAGAGTCTTACTCATATTTGATGAAAGCGCTAGAACTATAGCAGAAGCATATGTTTGCCGTTTACATGGTTTTTTGGTTACAAAATAATTTTGGCTTATGTCTTTTTATATTTTTGCCTGCTGAGGGAATACAGAAGCCATGGTGTGAACCTGGTCTATGGACATGAAACTTCAGGACAAATGGTCTTAGTGAGCACCAAGCAGGGTGTTACCAATCTCGAGTGACTCTACTGCTAGTTAATTGGTAGGAAAAAAATCTATCAAATAAAACTTTTAATTCCTATAGTCACAGGTGACATCTTGATTCAAATTAGTAGTGATCTGGAGTGAGAACTCTGTCCACAAAGAGAAAAAAAAATAGTGAGAATTTCAAGCAAATACATCTTTGGATAATTTGTTACACAACAAAAAAGAAAGCTACCATATTACTATCATGCATAGTTTTAGGCATAGAATAATGGGTCAAATAACATTGCATAATGTACTCAAATGCTGGTGACACTAATTGAAATAAGATAAAATGGTTAGAAGAATGATAGCTTGGTATTCAACCAGGAACTATGTCACATCATTGAGTTCATACAATTTCATAGTTTGATACAAATGTATTTTAATTTAAGTGTAATGAAGTGCAGTAAATTTAATTGAATGAATTAGGATACGGTATTTATAACAGAATGGAATGGGGTGGACTGGAACACAAGAAACTAAGAGAGAAGAGGCTATAGAATATCCATTTGTGTAACAGCATATAATTTTTATGTGATATACTCAGAAATGCTCAGGGTTCAGTCTCAATAAAGCCCATAGCTCTAAGTTACCCAGAAATTAAGACCACCTAGTGATTGTCATATGCAGGGATCCATCCCATAATCAGCTTCCAAATGCTGACACCATTGCATACACTAGCAAGATTTTGCTGAAAGGACCCAGATATAGCTCTCTCTTGTGAGACTATGCCGGGGCCTAGCAAACACAGAAGTGGATGATCACAGTCAGCTATTGGATGGGTCACACGGCCCCCAATGGAGGAGCTAGAGAAATTACCCAAGGAGCTAAGGGAACTGCAACCCTATAGGTGGAACAACAATATGAACTAACCAGTACCCGGGAGCTCTTGTCTTTAGCTGCATATGTATCAAAAGATGGCCTAGTTGGCCATCATTGCAAAGAGAGGCCCATTGGACTTGCAAACTTTACATGCCCCAGTACAGGGGAACGCCAGGGCCATAAAGGGGGAGTGGGTGGGTAGGGGATTGGGGGGGTGGGTATGGGGGACCTTTGGGATAGCATTGAAAATGTAAATGAGGAAAATACCTAACAAAAAAAATTTAAAAAAAAAAGAAAATACCTTATCTTGAGACTAGAGATATGTAAACTTCAAATATTCTCCAACTTCACCACAGACACACTGAGAGGGAACCTGGTAGATCTCGAATACATCCCATTCATCATCTGTAAAATACAGCAACATATGTGCCATAATTTTATAAAGAAAACTTACCTAAAACAATAAAGGGAGAGGTTTAACTATAGTCTAACCATGCAACAACTCTCTAAGGCTATGGACATTTTAGATTACATAAAGGAATATGGATATTTAAGGGCATTCTGGTTATAGGATTTCAGTCAAATGTCTATGTCACTCTAGGTTCTTTTGACAAGTTCAGGAATGCCAGGCTTCTCTGCTCAGTATATGTATGCATTTTCCTAGACAATATTTTAAAGATTATTTTATCTTCAGATGAAGCATGAAAATAGGAGTACAACCCAGTCTCAGTTCTGACTTTTATTTATTTCACACTGCAGAAAATATTCATGCTTTGATAGGAAAGGTTAGAGTTTTATTGCTATTTCACATATGAGGGTTGATTCCCTTTGGTTTCAATTCACTTAATTTTATTAGCTTGTGTTAATTAGAAGTAATGTCTTTGATAGAACATTGTCACTTTGTGGATGGAGCATTTTGGTCATATTTACTCCTTTTATGCTCTTTTCCCAACTATTACTCCCCCACCTTCTATTTGTAAATTGTTTTGTTCTCTTTTGAGTCTGACTCACTTCTACCTGACCCACTAGCTAAATCTCCTTATGAGTAGTCAGTGCAGGTTTTACCCATTGTTATCCAAATGTACAAGGTATCAAAATTGTTTTTTCTCTTAAGTAGGTAATGGTAAACTATTACCTGTACTAGTTTTAGACAATTCAATGCTTTTCTACATAGTCTTTTTTTTAAAGTATTATATGTTAAATTCTGTCTCTTATGTGCATATAATAGGTCTGGTATTTCAGTGTCTATTACAAGGTGCTAGATTCCACTGAACACCAGGTGATCCCAATATAGATATTGAGAAAGAAACTCAGAAACTCAGAAACTCAGAACCTCCAGCATATCAGGGCATATGCTTTACCACTGTGATATCTCGCCAGTCTCACAAAGTCTCAATAAAACACAAGCTTACTCACTTGTTTTCATTACAAGTTTCTATGTTCCTGGAGGAAACTCAATCCAGATGACCCACCTGGGATTTCACCCCATATGCAGCCACCAAATCCAGTCACTATTGCTGATGCCAAGAAGTGCTTGCATATATGGATGTCTCATGAGAGACTCTGCCAGAGCCTTACCAATACAGATAAGGATGATTGCAGTCAACCAACAGGTAGAGCATGGGGACCCCAATGTTGGAGTTAGGGGAAGGAATGAAGGAGCAGAAGGGGTATGCAATTTCATAAAAATAATTAACAATATCAACCAACCAAATTCACAGAGCTCCCAGGGTCTAAACCACTAACTAAAGAACACACTGGAAGGAACCATGGCTCCAGCTGTATATCTAGCAGAGGATGGCCTTATGTGGCATCAGTAGGAGGGGAGGTCCTTAGTTTGTGAAGGCTTGATGCCCCAGCATATGGAAATACTAGGGTGGTGAGGCAGGAGTAGGTGGGTGTGGGAACACACTCATAGAAGCAGGGGGAGGGGGGATTGAATAGGGGTGTCCCTGGAGGGGAAACTGGGGAAGGGGATAATATTTGAAAGGTAAATAAGTGTTATAACCAATAAAAGTTAAAAATAGAAATTAGAAAAGAAATTGTAATTGTTGATATAAATATACTGACAAAAATAATTAGAAATATCCTTATACAAGAGTAAAATAGAAAATCTCTTCCAGTTAGTGACTACTAAATATTTATAATTAAAAAAAAAATGGCACCCTGAATTAGTTGACAACTTTTCCTTATCTGATGGCCAGATGTGATAATGAGGAACACTGCAAATTCTTATTGTGGGCATATATCTTGTTTATTCTTGTGATAATTTTAGACTATTCTCACTGTAAAACTTGAAAATACCCTTTGTGTACTTGAGAAAGGTTTTTGTTTTTGTTTTTTTGTCTTAAAAAATTGTGTTTGTGTGTGCATGTGGGGGCTGGGGGGCCATGCACACACAGTGACCTGCATGACACACAGTGACCTGCATGTGGAGGTCAGAGGATTAGCGGGGAACAGGGAACTGGTTCCCTCCTTCCACCACGGGAGTCCTAGGGATCCAACTCAGTAGTCAAATCATTTTGACTTACTTTCCTAACTATTTAAAAATGCTTTAAATAGGATACATCAATACATTACCATACATACTTCTTTATCTTCCATTTATTTTTTAAGAGAATTGAGCTTATTTAACACACTCCTAATATTTACCTAATAATACAAATATCAAAACTGTCATATGCCACTATCATACAGTATTTTATAATCTCTCAGCTAAGTTCTGAAATGAATACCAGCTGTCTCTACTCCCTAGTGTCATTGGTACATTGGTAGTTTTGTAAATATAGAAAACTTTTATTATGATGAGTTTTATTCACTTACCTGAGAAAACCCATTTCCTGTGAGTCATCGGAGTTTCACAAAGCTTTTCCTAACCCAATTTTCCCCTTGGGTTAATAAAGCTGGAGTGAGTTAGGGAAGTCAGCAAAAGCCTGAGGGCACTGAGCTGAGCCCTTTCTATTAACCTCTGGTTACTCACAGCTGTGGCTACACCTCAGCACAAATTCCCTGAGATCGTGCCTCATGTATTTATAAGCAGAGCAGAACTCTTTCCTCGTGTTTTATGAGCACTTCTTTTTGATATAATATTTAAAATAGCAGAACTTTCAGTATGAGCATGGAACAGAAATTCAAAATGTGGGTCTGATCTTACACAATAAAATATAATGCTAGTCCTTTTCACATGACATTGCAATGATGAATATTAAAGTTTTTGTTTATATTATAATGGTAACTTTTAATTGTATGTATCTATGACACTGATAAAATAGTATCTTTACCTGTAGAAATTTGATTTTACTCCAACACATTGGAAGATCTGCTGAATAACTCTTATAGTGGGTGTTGGCACTAAGAATAGGAGTATAGCTGGGAGCTGCCACTCAATTTGTATTGTAGCACATACCAACTGACTCTCATTGTAAGGGTTTAAAATGTGCTTGTGGGCCTTTAATGGGTAGGTAATGTTCCATCAAATCTTCATAATGATTTCCAGGAAAATGAAGTAATTGTTAGTTGAATGTAGACAATCAAACAGAGTTCTTCACTTACAATTTCAAGGAAGAATATAATATTATAAAATAACTTTGGACATTTAGACTGCCAAAGAATAGATATCTTCATAGATAAATAAGAATACCAAGGCCAAAGAAGTCTATTTTTAACAATATGACATTTCCAAAAATGTCTTCTTCATGATTTTCTCCGAGCCCTTTTCTGCTATTGGAGACTCTCTAGAAGCTTAGCTCCCTCCCTTGCCCTTTCTTTCTAGTCTAAGAAGCCTGGGAAATTAATAGGGCCAATTACTCTGTGCTGCAGAGGGCAGAGTCTATCTTAGGCGATTTCAGTCACTTATTTCCAAAGGAACTCTGCCCATTGCTGCTGAGAATAACGGCTAACAAAGCTTTTCAGTTCTGGGTTGGAGCTAAAAAAGGAAGAAAATAGGTCAGAACAAAAGAAGAAATAAGAAATGAAGATTTCGGTGGTGAGAGAACATTTTCAGGAGATTGGCTCAGTAGCTGAAAGCCAGAAGAAATAAATGGAACACAGAGAGGTAGAAGATGTCACCATATTAGCTCTACTTACATAGTGTACAAAGTACTTCAAAGTTTCAATTTTGTTGATGAATCAAAAATTATATGGATTCTGAGATATGCTAAAGTAAAATTTCCCATACTACATGAACAAACTTCTTTATCATAAGGCTCTGATCATATTCTGAAATGAAATCAAGATGCATTTTTCCCTATTCCTAACTCTGTGAGTGCATTATCTTGCAGGTCATGAAATATCAGGATGCACAATTTATATTTACAGCCTATTGCAGCTATACATCCAAATGTAACAACTCATGCATCAGAGTCAATGGACTGGCTAGAATCACCAACAGTTCATCTACATATTCATTTTTAATCATTGTGTCAAATTTAAAATGAAGAGAGGGGATTTAAAGGAACAAAATAGGTTCTGGATTGTCACTTCTGCCCCAAATCATAATGTATCAGTTGTAATTATGTTTAGAAGGAGAGTAAAGTGTTTCTTTTATTGCAAAAAGCAGTGATATATAAAGTATATAAGTGTTTCTACCAAAAATATACCAAAAAGCCTTTTTTATGAAAATTATAAGTACTTGCATATCCATAGATCACATATCTTAAAAGCCAATGTCAGTGTTACCAATAAGCAGTTCAGTTATTTAGATTTCTTAGAAGTCAAAACCAGCAATTTTCGGTGAGTTATTTTAGCTTTGTTACAGAGAAAATAGACTTTGAGTGTATAAATATAATAATTCATCTTACAGACCTTAACTATATTATGCAGCAGGAAGCAGACTCAATGAGAGCAATAAAGTTGTGAAGGAAAAGCATTGATTTCTGTCCACAGTGACATGCTTAATTATTGCTTTAAGATTTGACAATGGCTACTTGCCTCTAACAGTGTTGTTTCTCTCTGTTTTACCTCTCTAACTCAGACTCTCCCTCCTATACTTCCTAAGGGGTGGAATTTTCATGGTGTACCACTGGGCCTCACTTCTGATTTTCTAAAGTATTTAAATGAATTTATCTCATTTTATTGCATTCTACATGAATTGATTTATTGAAGATGATATTTACATGACAAAAATCTCCATGTCACTTCTTACCAAAGACAAGAAAGTCCTTTGTGAAATATATTTGTTTTTAGAGAGACATTTTCTCCAGTATATCTGAAACATATTTAATTTTGAGCACTTTAGAGACAGCAGTGTCTGGAATTTTACTTACTGTTCCTTACAGAATCCTTTAGCCACAAAGTGTGGCCTCAAAATAGCAGTGTATTAGATCTCAAGATAGAGATTAACCTAGTAGAGTAAGCCTCTTTAAGATTGGAATAAGTATAAATCACTGGAAGTCTGAAGACAAGAAGCAAAGATCAGTATTGCATAAAGCCTGTGGTGTGGGGTTTCGAAACTTATGTTTTTGATTGCTTGGCCATAGGGAGTGGAACTGTTAGGAGGTGTGGAGGAAGTGTGACATTTTAGGCAGATTTTGAGGCCATATAAATGTTAAAGCTGAACCTAATATGAAATCCAGTCCCCTTTTGCTGCCTGAAGATCAAGGTATAGACCTCCCGGATCCTCCAGCATCATGTCTGTCTGGATGCTTTTATGATTCCTATGACTATGATGATAATGGACTAAATCTCTGAAACTGTAAGGTAGTCCCAACTAGATGGTTTCCTTTATAAGAGTTGCCATGGTCATGGTATCAGTTCTCAGCAATAAAACCCCAAAACAACAGCTTTTTAAAACTTCAAAACATAAGTTCTGTCTGTTACTTTAATGAACTATTCTGGGCTAGATTCTTGTCTTAGGTTGTAAATTTCATTTTTACAGCTGTTTCTGTTTTTTTTTTCTGAAAAGAAAATTGTTGTTTAGTGAACACTGTAAATGATTCAAATATATATTTATACTAAAGAAAAAAGAGGGAATGTTTGAGAATATGTAATGAATGAGTTTCATTTTTTGAAATATCTATTTCTATGTGAAGATGGTGGAATCAAATTAGAACACTTCAGCATAATCTCTCAAAATGTCAGTACTAAAAGGCTTAATGTTCGAATTAGAAATGCATGTTTCATATTCTATATTCTGATTATGGTTACGCTGTCCTCAACAATTTGCAGATCCAGGCCACTATGCCATTCAATGAAATCCACATCTTTTCTGGATCATTAGATAAAAACACCTAAGAATGGCAACAATATAATATAAAATAAAAGCAAGCAAACATGAACAGGACAAAGCAAATAAACAAATAACAGAAAAATAAATAGCTAAATAAAAAGTACAAGAGACACAGCTACAGGGATACACATAATGGGGCAAACAGATGTCCCCTAAAAATACAAAATTAGAAATCATTATATATAAGCAAAACAAATGTCAGTAAGAAAAATAGAAATAGAGGGAAAGCATTCTCATAAGAAGCGTTTAAGACAAGAAAAAAAATCTTCAAAAATACCACTGAGTTTGTTTTTTGTTTGCCATCTACAGTTGTTTATGGGGACTTAAGAGTGATTCGACCACCCAGGAATACTCCTCAGAGGGAAACTGTTTATTTGTGAGTGGTTATCAATAGGACATAGCTTATGTGTTAGACACAAGAGCTTTTCTCCACTTTCATTAACCATGGTTGTATCTCCAGGCTCCGACCTGTGCAGCCTCTGCACTTGAGGCCTCAGCCTCTGTGAGTTCATATATGTGTTGACGCTGCTGTGTTTAGAAGATCTTGTGTCTTTGGTGTCCTCCATTCCTCTGGATCTTGAAGTTTTTCCACCTCCAATCTGAGAAAATAACTTGGGATTGATTCTTGAAGTTGATTAAAGTAAACTGTCTCCTTGAGTAATAAAAATCTTAGGAAATATGGAAGTGACAAGCACAGACCAATATGAAACCTTTCTTTGATTCCAAATGCCATATTATATCATACTGCTAGATTCTTATTTGTTTCATTTTGTAGTTTTGAGATTACAACATAATTACATCATTGCTTCCTCCCTTTTCTCTCTCCAACCTCGCCTGTATAACCCACCCACCTTGTTCCCTTTTAAATTCATGGCCTCTTTTTTCACAGATAGTTATTACATGCATCTACAGTCATTTGCAATCTAATTTGTTGAACTGTTTTAGAATTGGAATAGAAGCTCCAACAGAAGGGTGCAGAAGGTGTTTATGTGCTGGGGTGACTTGCAGTGACTTTAGTAGCTCCTTCTGCACTTGCATTCCTGGAGAAACTCTTTGTATGACATGTAAGATCTCTTTCTTTTCTGCTACAAGAATAGATCCTGCACAGACTAGACCTCTATCCTGTAAACTCTAACAGTGACTTCTGGGTCACTTTTATGTTTTGATTAATGAGGGTGTTAAGATAGTAGCTAGCCCACAGAGCTGCAATACCTAAACTACATTAATCATCATCAAAGACAGATGTAACAACAGCATTATGAATGTTGACATTATAAAATATTTTAGCATTTAAGAAATGTAAAATTTTCCTAAACAGGCAATGAACTCATTTAATAACTCCATGCTTAAATCAATATAAACAAGTTTAATGGGAAAATTACAAGTTGTAAAAATATAGTTAAAACTCATATGTACACAATGGATACCTTACATTTAAAAACTACTACAAAAATGACCAAAATAAGATGCCTCTCTTTCAGGAACTTTCAAAACTTGAATGACAAATTCCTGAGCAAACATTTATTAGAAAACAACTAACTCCCAGCCCCTAACCCACACCAATACTTAGCCATTAGTGATATAATAGAAAGATATAAATCAGTCAAATAAGTATTAACTGTTAATCTGTTTAACTTCTACTTATGGCAACTTAATAATATAATTCTTATAATATCAAAAAACTAATGAAATCATATTTCAATTATTTGGTTTAAAATGTCCATCCTCATGCAAATGAATAAATAGGCTCCACTGAGAGGTAATTATTGCAAAAGAAAATATAAATATGAATTATAAACAACATGTGGTGGGAGTGGGTGAGTAGGGGAGCAGGGCGTGGGGAGGGTATAGGGGAATTTTGGGATATCATTTGAAATGTAAATGAAGAAAATATCTAATAAAAATAAGGTTTGAGAATTCTTACTTTACATCATTACTTTTAGATCTTTTTAATAATATAAAGATTAATTTGGATAATCAATGATAGCATCTACTGTGTTCATATTTACTTATGATGCAGTAATAAATCTCTAGAATAATTTTAATTCTTCCTGTATGTGAGAATTATGTGTCTGTGTGTCTGTGTGCGCATGTGAACCAAGAAGACAGTCATAACAGAATGCATTAGTCCCTATCCTAATTGTGTCTGCAGCGCTCCTATACAGAAGGCAGTCTTCTCACCACACTTTCTTATGGGAATGGAGTCCAAAGGAGAGATCTATTCCAAGTTTATATAGAGAAGCAGGAGTTTTTCTGGGAGAAATGGAATGCGTGTCTTACCAAGTTATGAGATGCGGATGAATTTTAGTTAGGACACTCTAAATTTAAATGTAGGGACAGAACTTTTCTAGGAATAAGGAAAGGAATTATAAGGGAGATGTCAAATCTTAGAGATATGAGAAAAAGAAGTGTATTTAAATTAGTGGGATCAACTGTTAAAATGTGTTCAATATATATAAACTCATAAAACAATGTAAAGTTTATAATACCCTCCCCCTGCCCTGCTCCTCAACACACCCACTCTAAGTTTATAATACCCTCCCCTGCCCTGCTCCCCAACACACCCACTCTGGCTTCCTGGCCCTGGCATTCCCTTACTACATATGCAACTAGAGAGATGGGGTACTGGTTAGTTCACATTGTTGATCCTCCTATAGGGTTGCAGACCCCTTTAGCTCCTTGGTTACTTTCTCTTGCTACTTCATTAGGGACCCTGTGTTCCATTCAATAGATGACTGTGAGCATCCACTACTGTATTTGCCAGGCCCTGGCATAGCCTCTTAAAGATAGCTATATCAGGGTCCTGTCATCTAAATCTTGCTGGCATATGCAGTAGTGTCTGGGTTTGGTGGTTGTATATGGAATGTATTCCCTGGTGGGGCAGTCTCTGGATGGTCCTTTCTTCCATCTCAGGTATGAACTTTGTCTCTATAACTCCCTCCATGAATATTTTGTTCCCCATTCTAAGAAGGAACGAAGTATCCACACTTTGGTCTTCATTCTTCTTGAGTTTCATGTGTTTTACAAAATGGATCTTGGGTAGTCTAAGTTTCTGGTTTAATATCCACTTATCAGTGAGTGAATATTAATGTGTGCTCTTTTGTGATTGGGTTGCTTCACTCAGGATGATATCCTCCAGATGCATCAATTTGCCTAAAAATTTCATAAATTCGTTTTTTTAAATGCTAGTAGTACTCCATAGTGTAAACGTACCACATTTTCTGTATCCATTCCTCTGTTGAGGGGCCTCTGGGTTCTTTCCAGCTTCTGGCTATTATAAATAAGGCTGCTATGAACATAGTGGAGCATGTGTCCTTATTACAAGTTGGAACATCTTCTGGGTATATGCTCAAGAGATGTATTGCTGGATCTTCCAGTAGTACTATGTCCAATTTTCTGCGGAATTGCTAGAGTGATTTCCAGAGTTGTTCTACCAGCTTCCAATCCCACCAATAATGGAGGAGTGTTCCTCCTTCTCCACATCCTCACCAGCATCTGGTCTCACATGAATTTTTTATCTTAGCCATTCTGACAGGTGTGAGGAGAAATCTCAGGGTTGTTTTGATTTGCATTTCCCTGATGATTAAGGATGTTGAACATTTTTTCAGGTGTTTCTCAGCCATTAGGTATTCCTCAGTTGAAAATTCTTTGTTTAGCTCTGCATCACATTTTTAATAGGGTTATTTGATTTTCTGGAGTCCATTTTCTTGAGTTCTTTGTATATATTGGATATTATTCCCCTATCTGATTTAGGATTGGTAAAGATCCTCTCCCAATCTGTTGGTGGCCTTTTTCTCTTATTGACAGTGTCTTTTGCCTTACAGAAGCTTTGTAGTTTTGAGGTCCCATTTGTCTATTCTCGATCTTACTGCACAACCCATTGCTGTTCTGTTCATGTATTTTCCCCCTGTGCCCATATCTTCTAGGGTTTTCCCCAATTTCTATTCTATAAGTTTCAATGGCTCTGGTTTTATGTGGAGTTCCTTAATCCACTTAGACTTGAGCTTTGTACAAGGAGATAAGAATGGATCAATTCGAATTCTTCTACATGATAACCGCCAGTTGTGCCAGCACCATTTGTTGAAAATGCTGTCTTTTTTCCAGTGGATGGTTTTAGCTCCCTTGTCAAAGATCAAGTGACCCTAGGTGAGTTGGTTCATTTCTGGGTCTTCAATTGTATTCCATTGTTCTACCTGTCTTTCTCTGTACCAGTACCATGCAGTTATTATCACAATTGCTCTGTAGTACAACTTGAGGTCAGGCATGGTGATCCATCAGAGTTTTTTTTTTTTTTTTTTTTTTTTTTTTTTTTAATGTTGAGAATAGTTTTTGCTATCCTAGGTTTTTTGTTATTCCAGATTTATTTGCAAATTGCCCTTTCTAACTCAGTGAAGAATTGAGATGGAATTTTGATGGGGATTGCATTGAATGTGTAGATTGCTTTCGGCAAGATAGACATTTTGACTATATTAATCCAGCCAATCCATGAGCATGGGAGATCTTTCTATCTCCTGAGATCTTCGATTTCTTTCTTCAGAACCTTGAAATTCCTATCATACAGATATTTCACTTCCTTTGTATGAGTTACACCAAGGTATTTTATATTATTTGTGACTATTGTGAAGGGTGTTGTTTCCCTAATTTCATTCTCAGCCTGTTTATCCTTTTTGTAGAGAAAGGCCACTGATTTGTTTGAGTTAATTTTATATCCAGCTACTTCACTGAAGCAGTTTATCAGGTTT
The DNA here is from genome assembly GCF_000001635.26 of Mus musculus. NCBI lineage: Eukaryota > Metazoa > Chordata > Mammalia > Rodentia > Muridae > Mus > Mus musculus. The sequence continues at coordinate 20,553,715 of NC_000081.6, forward strand.
AGGAGTTCCCTGATGGACTATTTAGGGTCACTTATATATGCTATCATATCAACTGTAAATAGTGATAATTTGACTTCTTCCTTTCCAATTTGTATCCACTTGATGTCCTTTTGTTGTCTAATTGCTCAGGCTAGGACTTTGAGTACTATATTGAATAGGTAGGGAGAAAGTGGGCAGCCTTATCTACTCCCTGATTTTAGTGAGATAGCTTCAAATTTCTGTCCATTTTGTTTGATGTTGGCTACTGGTTTGCTGTAGATTACTTTTATTATACTTAGTTATGGACCTTGAATTCCTGATCTTTCCATGACTTTTATTGTGAATGGGTGTTGGATTTTGTCAAATGCTTTCTCAGTATCTAACAAGTTGATCATGTGATTTTTGTCTTTGAGTTTGTTTATATAGTAGATTATACTGATGGATCTCCATATATTACACCATCCCTGCATCCCTGGTATGAAGCATACTTGATCATGATTATTATTTGTTTTGATATGTTCTTGGATTTGAATAACAAGAATTTTATTGAGTATTTTTGCATCGATATTCATAAGGGAAATTGGTCTGAAGTTCTCTTTCTTTGTTGGGTCTTTATGTGGTTTAGGTATCAGAATAATTGTGGCTTCATAGAATGAATTCAGTAGAGTACCTTCTGTTTCTATTTTGTGGAGTAGTTTGAGGAGAAGTGGAATAAGGTCTTCTTTGAAGGTCTGATAGAACTCAGCACTAAAACCATCTGGTCCTGGGCTTTTTTTCATTTGGAGACTGTTAATGATTACTTCTATTTCTTTAGGGTATGTGGGACAGTTTAGATCATTAATCTGATACTGATTTAATTTTGGTACCTGGTATCTGTCTAGAAATTTGTCTATTTTATCCAGGTTCTCCAGTTTTGTTGAGGATCACACCTTTATTTTCAATGTTACTGCACTTATATTATAATAACTGCAATGTTTGCAGGTAATTTACTTTGACTAAGATTCTTGTACATATTCAGCATTGTGTATATATTTGTTGAGTGTCAATTAATGTATTTAAACTGTCTAAATGTGATAAATTATGAGGATACTTAAACATACTTTCATTATGTAATAACATATATATATATATATATATTAATTTAGAGATAAAAATATTTTACTCACTTACCTTAGTTCACCATTTAATCCTTTGTAGCCTTTCCATGAAGATCTAGTTATGGTGTCTTATAGGATGTATTAACATCACTAATGAAAAGAAAGATTATATTTAATTCAACATTCATATTATCTATTGTTTTGTGTCAGAAAATTATATTGGTTTTTATCTTAAAGTAACATGATTTATTTAAATATTATAAATTAAATCAAGATGAAATTATCTTTTAGAGAAATTAATGGACAAATTATCATTTTATTCAGTGGGTGGAATACCTGCCTGCACTAAATTCTTAAAAGATTATGTTTAAGTATATCACTGTAATATGCCATGTTCCTAAAGTAATGTCATGGGTAGTGATTTTGTGTCAGTGATATATTGATTTTAGAACTGACACAAGTCAAGTTTGATTACAACATCCTTTAACCTATACCTTCTATGTTACAATGACAAATTGAAGGTTACAGTGTGCCTCTTGCTGTCAAGGCAGATCCATCCAAGCAAAACCAGGTACATATTTTCTTAGCATGAGATACAAAATATATGCTCCTTTCAGTTTAATTTGCTATAGTAAAATTACTATTTTCTCTTTTCCATATTATGCCTATAAAGATTCTATACATATTAAATATGTATGCATATGTGTACCCTTTAACATTCCTGTTTACCTACAAATGTTGACACTAAATTTTCTTTCCTTTTATAACATATTAGGAAATACTAGCTTCTAAGTATTTTCCCCATATTTCAATGGCACGTATCTCTGGCTATTATCTGAAATCTTTTGAGATTTATCTGTGTAATATATCTTGAAAATAAAGTTTGCATATATACACTGCCTGTGCATTCTCTATGACAGTCAGGAATGTTATGGGTCACCATGCCCTGCATTTTGTTCTTTTGATTTTCTATTTTATCTGAATTAACTTCATATTATTAGAGAAATAGGAACTTTGTTATTTAAAGCACAAAAATTATGAGACTCAACCAGAAACTAACTATACTTCTTCCATTGGTTTGACTTTAAAAACTTAGTTAATTTTATAGAAATATTCAATTTCTAAGAAGAATTTTTCCAAGAGGAGAGAGGTTTATTTTAGCTTACTGTTTAATAGAAGGTGAATCCAGGTGGGTAGAGGCTCCTGGATCTTAAAATTGGTCATGATATTGCAAAATATAGCAAGCAGAGAGAAGCCAAGATCGACTCGGAATTAGCTTTAGTCCTGAAACCTAACCATAGAGACCTGTGTTCCCAGCCAAACCTATGGGCATATACCCAGAAGATGCTCCAACATTTAATAAGGACACATACTCCACTATATTCATAGAAGGCATATTTATAATATCCAGAAGCTGGAAAGAACACAGATGTCCTTCAACAGAGTAATGGATACAGAAAATGTGGTACATTTACACAATGGAGTACTATTTAGCTATTAAAAACAATGATTTCATGAAATTCTTAGCAAATGGATGGAATTAGAAAATATCATCCTGAGTATGTCAAAACAAACAAACAAAATAAACCACACACTGTATGCACTCACTAATAAATAGATTTTAGCCCAGAATCTTAGAATACCCAAGATACAATTCACAGACCATATGAATCTCAAGAAAGGAGACCAAAGTGTAGGTGCTTGGTCCTTCTTAGAAGGGGGAACAAATACGCACAGGAGGAAATATGGAGACAGAGTGTGGAACAGAGACTGGAGTAAAGAGCATCCAGAGACTGCCCCTATACAGTTGCCAAACCCAGCCACTACAGCCCGGTAGTGCATGAAACTTGATGTCTGTTGGTGTTGATTCATTACTTGCAGTGTCACTCCAATGGTGTGAACTTACTTAAAGGTGTCATGTAGTGAGAAAAGTACAGTCTCAAGTTTAGTGTGCTCTTAACTGTCAGTTAATACACCCATAACAATTGTCATTCACTGTCTTCAGCCAAATATGGCAGGAAATGAATTTGTTACTCATTTATGACAATAATGGCAGGAATCTTTAGGTTCTTAAAATGTAACCTGATTGTCAGTATAAGATGTATATATTTTGAGATAAAGAGAAACCATATAAAATATTTATATGATTAATCATGGGAAAAGAGAGTGGTTTAGCATCAAATCAATTAGAATTATTTTGAATTTATTATCTGTTTCTTTGGTAATTATAAGTTGGGATAGTCTTGGATAAGCATTCAGTTTCTGGTTGATATAGTATATATTCAACAGACTTGAAAAATCTTCCCTGAAGTAACACATTTATTTTGTGTTATAGTATCCTTGATGGGTAAGAAGTAATGTTAAAATATGAATGTAGCATTTGACCTCTGTTATTTTTAATATCCATAGAAACCACTAATTATCCCCACAGTATTAATTTCTTATTTCTGTAATAAAATACGTGATAAAAGACAACTCAACAGGGCTCAGTGATAGTACTCAGTGGACCGTATCGTTTGGAAGAGGATGGAGGCCGATGAACAACTCACATCTGCACTGATGCTCAACACTCTTTTCCTCTTTTTATTAATTTAAAAACCTAAGCCAATGGAAGGTTCTGCCAACATTCAAGATGACTGTATTTCTGCTGTCAAACCAAATGGAAAATATCCACACTGACACACGGGTAGACATCTCTCCATTTGGCTTTTAAATGTAGTAAAGCTGACAGTGAAGATTAACCAGACCAGTCTTCAATGGTCTACAAAGCAACATTAATGAAATCTAAAATCACAGCGTTAAATTGAATAGTAATATGCTACAAAATTAAAGTGGAAATATATTTTTAAATGTGTTTTTGATAAATATTACATTTTCAATCATGGAGAGAGAGAGAGAGAGAGAGAGAGAGAGAGAGAGAGAGAGAGAGAGAGAGAGAGATTTGGTTTTTCGAGACAGGGTTTCTCTGTATAGCCCTGGCTGTCCTAAAACTCACTCTATAGACCAGGCTGGCCTCGAACTCAGAAATCTGCCTGTCTCTGCCTCCCGAGTGCTGGGATCAAAGGCTTGCGCCACCACTCCCAGCTAACAAATACTTTTTAAATACTTATGTAATTTAATATTTCAGCATTCATATGATACGTACTGTATGCAGTATGCAATATTCATTGTTGTATGTTTCTGTGCCTGTGTGTGTGTCAATAAAAGATCCACTAGAGCTCGTTCTAATCAACTGAAACTTCACATGACTGAATTTATTCTCAAACATAATGAAGCTAAAGGAGTTACTGAACAAAATCAAGGGTTTTGATTCAAAGAGCTCAATAGACACTTAATGAAATAGTCATTTTTCTTGGTATGCCTACCCTGCTTTGGGCTTTTCTTTACCCATTGTCATATTTTAAGCCTCTAGATTACATATCTGAGAGTAATATGATAAGTCTTTCTCTTGATACTTGTTACACTTAATCTCAGGGAATTTCTCGTTTGGAACCAGTTTTAGTCTATACAGAACTAAAAGAATCATAGAAATTTTGCAAGTCGGTGAATGAAAGAATGAAGATTCTACTTGGGCAGATGGTTTGTTCTCTCAAAAGGAAATAAGGAAACCAATAGTCAGAAAATGCAAGTGGTGTAGCATATTTCATATTATTATTTTACTTAGTATATCTGTTTTTCTGTCTATATAAGCAAAGGGATTACACACACACACACACACACACACACACACACACATATGCTAAATTCAATGTAACATATATCAAATAAAGTAGGTGAGTAATAATAGATCCCAAGGCACCTTTCCACATTAAAATTTACAAAAGTTGTAAATTCTATTTTCATAAGGTCAAAAATAAATCTCTTATAATTCCTTGGATGAAAGGAAGCAATGAGAGCTATTCTAAAGCTTTATGAATGCATGCCTTGAGCTGAGCTCAGACTGTTTTTATCTAACAATCCCAATTACTAGGTTTGAAAGTTTCTAGGCTCCATCCAACCTAATCTATAAGCCTGGATATTGAAGGCTTCAGTTTTCACCCTCCATCTGCTGACCTAGGCCTAGAATGTTTCAGCCTCTGAAACTAACTACAGAAAAAGCTCACCCTTTCTTTTTTTTTTTCAATTTTTTTATTAGATATTTTCTACATTAAAATTTCAAATGCTATCCTGAAAGTCCCCTACACCCCCCCTGCCCTATTCCCCTACCCACCCACTCCCACTTCTTGGCCCTGGCATTCTGCTGCATTGGGGCATATAAAGTTTGCAAGACCAAGGGGCCTCTCTTCCCAATGATGGCCAACTAGGACATCTTCTGCTACATATACAGCTAGAGACATGAGCTCTGGGGGTACTGGTTAGTTTATATTGTTGTTCCACCTATAGGGTTGCACATACCTTCAGCTCCTTGGATACTTTATCTAGCTCCTCCATTAGGGGCCCTGTGTTCCATCCAATAGATAACTGTGGGCATCCACTTCTGTATTTGCCATGCACTGGCATAGCCTCACATGAGACAGCTATATCAGGGTCCTTTCAGAGAAATCTTGCTAGCATGTGCAATAGTGTCTGCATTTGGTGGCTGATTATGGGATGGATCCCCAAGTGGGGTAGTCTCTGGATGGTCCATCCTTTTGTCTTAGCTCCAAACTTTGTCTCTGTAACTCCTTTCATGGGTATTTTGGTCCCTATTCTAAGGAGGAAGGAAGTATCCACATATTGGTCTTCCTTCCTCTTGAGTTTCATGCGTTTTGAAAAATGTATCGGGTATTCTAAGCTCCAGGGCTAATAGCCACTTATCAGTGAGTGCATATCAAGTGACTTATTTTGTGATTGGGTTACCTCACTCATTCTACCTCACACCAGTCAGAATGCCTAAGATCAAAAACTCAGGTGACAGCAGATGCTGTCGAGGAAGTGGAGAAAGAGGAACACTCCTCCATTGCTGGTGGGATTGCAAGCTTGTACCTCTGGAAATCAGTCTGGTGGTTCCTCAGAAAATTGGACATAGTACTACTGGAAGATCCAGCAATTCCTCTCCTGGGCATATATCCAGAAGATGTTCCAACTGGTAATAGGGACACATGCTCCACTATGTTCATAGCAGCCTTTTTTATAATAGCCAGAAGCTGGAAAGAACCCAGATGTCCCTTAACAGAGGAATGGATACAGAAAATGTGGTACATTTACACAGTGGAGTACTACTCAGCTCTTAAAAATAATAAATTTATGAAATTCTCAGGCAAATGGATGAAGCTCACCCTTTATAGTCCTTTCTGAACTCTGGATGCTTGGTTCTACTCAGCTCTTCTTGGTCAAACTCCTCTGCTAGGTGATTGATTCAAGCTGGCTTCTCTAAGAGTTTCACTGAATTGCTCTGCTTTACTTAAAACTAACTCTGGCTATATTTTCTAATCTTCTGGCTCCTTCTTATTCTCTGGTTTTAACAGTCTGCTGACCTGTACAAGGATGTACTGAACTGCATGACTCCATGAACAAACTCAACTCCACAGCACTGCACTCACTGCACTGATTTCCAAGTGACCAATTCTTTCTCCCTAAGCTGCTCTTAAATATTCCATTCTCTTGAGAATTGGCTGTAGTTTATGTTTGACTCATTAGATCAAATCTTTCCTGATTCCTCAGTTGTCTTCCTCTCAAATAGACACCACTTTCAATCATGGCTGCTTCCTTCTACAAACTAATTTTAACTTAAAGTTATGTACTAATGGCAGAACTGCATTCCAGCTGACTCACAAAATCCTAGATCTTTGGATGTGATTTCCTTGACAAAGCAGCCATGTTGCATGACTAAAATTCCTCTACACAAAAATATGTCAGGGGTAAATGCTGCAGTCATTTTGTACCCATCTTTCTAATATTTGTCCATTTAATGGATGATGCATCAAAAAGATTTGTTCTAACATTGGCCTCTATCTTCTCTAAAGGAAAACGACCAAGGATCTCTCCTCCCATTGATGACCAACTAGGCCATCCTCTGCTACACATACAACTAGAGACACAGCTCTGGCCTGGGGGGGGGGGGTGATACTTGTTAGTTCATATTTTAATTCCACCTATAGGGTTGCAGACCCCTTCAGCTCCTTGGGTACTTTCTCTACATTCTTCATTAGAGGCCCTGTGTTCCATCCAATAGATAACTGTGACCATCCACTTCTGTATTTGCCAAGCACTGGCATAGCCTCACAAGAGAGATCTATATCAAAAAGACATTTTTTTGCTATTTCTGAGGAAGATATTATAGTGAGTGCTCATTTTGAACAGATCTAGGAAAAAACTAGATACAGTTATCAAATTATGTTACTATACATATTCAAATTGCTCAATGACTATACAAATAATTATATGGGAAAACTAACAACTAAGCCTCTGCATTCAATAAGTGAGTTGCTAAATGTTCTGTTGGGTCCATTTTCTCACGAGAGCGTGGTAAGTGATGTGTTTTACCTCCTTCAGTTGACATCAATATATTTAAAAAATGAGTTCAGAGAATGTTACATGCATGTTCAAAGGTTTCATATAACCTGTGTTCACGATTCTTCATATTTTTATAAGTGTTTCTAGGGAACATAATATCTGTCAATGTTACTTTACACACCAAAAACTAATAAAAAAGAATCAGTACCAGATAGAAAACTCATAGTTTTTCCCCCATATTTTCAGAATTATGTCCTTGTGTCTTGACTCAGTTCCTGGAATATAATAAACATGTAGTATCAAATCATGGTCAGATATATATGTTTTGGAGTATATGACAATGCATGTTCAGCATACTATCATATGGGAGTTATTTAAGTTTAGTCTTAAATAATTCTCATTATTTATTAAACAAAAATACTATAAATAAATAAAGTTGTTATAAATAATTCTCATTCTTTATTGTAATAGAATTGTAAATGAAAATTGCAAAACACAAGAGACCACATAAATCTATGTCTTAGCAAAATCCAGCCCAAGATTAAGCAGTAATACTGAGAAGAAAATAGATTCAAGTTCAATATTCAAGTTCTGTGTTCTTTTCATAGTCATCCACAGAGGTTGACAACAAATTTCAAATACAGCAACAAAATGTTTTCTTGATCATTAAAAATAATTTAGAACTTTAATGTTAGATAACCATTTAAAATTATGCATGAGTATACTATTAAGGTAATCTTATTTTAAATCTAAACTATATTTTAACTGCCTCTTCTTTACTATTTAAATAATATAGAGTTAAAATTTGCAACTCTAAATCATGATAAATACATCTATCCCATAAACTGAAAACAGTATTTTGATTAATTCTAGCAAATTTCTTTCCTACATCTTGTAAATAATATAATTTCAATTTAATTGAATAATTTTTACTTAGTGTTCTTTATTGCAGGTGGCACTATATAATTAGTGTTATTAATTTAGGTTCTCAGTTCCTTGCAATAAAGTTAAAAATCTCTATGTAAGTATTCCACAGTGACTATAGGCCTTATTTATTCAGGTGATTATTATATTATAAACTGTTCCTCCTTTACAAACATAAATCTTTACTTGAACTCCTTGGGATTGGATTAATCCGTTTCACTACTCAAGGTATTTAACATTTTCTAGATACTTTACACCTTGACTTAATTTACTTCCTTATGGTTAATTGAAATTCAAACAACACAGTAATTATCATCACTTGTAAACTTAATACGTGTGTGTTGAAGTCCTAGTGTCTAGCAGTCAAACTAATGACTACAGATGGATAATCTAAAGCTTACATTCAAAAAGGTAACATTCAAAGTCCAGGAGATTTTCAGCTTCCAAAACTCATGGGCTTTCAGAAAACTAAGTAAACAGTGCTCATTTAAAAAAAAAATGCTTTTTCCCCCCCATGCACTAATGACTCTTTGCCACTTCTGTACTAAATAGATGTCTTCAACTCAAAGATCATAAATTAGAAATAATTGGTTTTGCCAATATTTAAATCAAGATATGTGTTATTAGTGTAAATTTGTAGAAGTATATTACGAATATGTATATATATATATATTACTTATATATTTATTATTATGTTAGTCTAGTATAAACAAATTTAGTGGGCACTCTGTGCCTACCACAGTAAAGGTCTTGAATAGTATGTATTAAGCTGGAGTCTCCAAAGTGCTATCTTTCTTGCTTACTTTGTCAGAGAATGTTACAAAAATATAGTTTTAATATATTGTTTGCAACATTTTGGCCTTATTATGTTGGTACAATCTAACTTCGTCATTCAACCTAATTAATTTATCCCGTATCTGTCCTGACAAATGAAGTTCAGTCTACCATAGCGTCATTGTTTCACAGGTCCTCAGTCTACCATAGCATCATTGTTTCACAGGTCCTTTGTATACACACAGATACTTACTTATCTTCTCTTGCTTTATTAGGTGATTCAGCTTTTCTAACTTTATTAGAAGCTAGTTTGTAAATTTCTCATCATACCTTTGTGTACATTAGTAATGAGTGTTCAACAGTATAAAGTAGAATTTTGTGCACAGGCTATGAACATTGTTAAATTAATATATTTTATAATCTTTCTTATATTGGATCAGAAATTATCATCACTACTTCATTCAATACATTCTTAAAACTTGGAAAATATATTTATCAGGATGGCTGATGTTAAAATGTATCCTCTTATTGTTTTCTTTAAAATATTCTTTTAGAGTGAAATTTATAATTCTTTCAGATGTCTATTGACTACAATATACCACCTTTTCTAGATTCCTTTTGTTGCTATGATGAAACACTATGATCAAAGGTAACTTGGGTGATTAAAGAGATTGTTTTAATTCACAGGTCTTAGGTCACTAATGGAAGGAGTAAGGGCAGGAACTGAAATAGTCTCTGAAACCCAAAACAGGAGAGGACAGGTGCTTGCTGGCCTGTTATAGCTCATGACCATCTAGATTTCTTATTTAGTCCAGGATTATCTGCCTAGGGATTAGTGCCACTCTCTGTGGGCAGCTTACATCAGTTGATCTATAAAATAATCTTCCATCATATAAGCTAGGTCAATTGTATCTAGCCACTTTCTCAGTGGAGGCTGTCCCTTCTAAAGGTAGCCTCTATTATGTTAATAAACAAAGTTATGAGAGGGCATATTTTGTCAATGACCATTTCACAGATTCAACTACTTTATTTATTTATCTTGTTTTTTTGTTTGTTTGTTTAGAGAAGGAAAGAAGATTCATTTTAATAATATGCTCAGACTATTTGTGGAATAAGAAATTAAAGTATTTTAGTTATGAAATCTTTGCATGAAATGATCTTAATTATACCACAAAGGAAGTAATATACATCTGAAAACAATATCTCTCTGCTACCAAAATAAAATATCAATTTAATAGATACTAGAGTGATCATATTATGTTACCATGGTCCATGGATTTAGTTGGGAACAAAATCTTGGAAAGTAAAGAATACAATACATATACAAATGTTATTTTCTTCTAAAATGCAAAATCCAAAGTGAAATATTTTTGTCATGAAGCACTGACAATTTTCAATCTTTGTCAATATTGATTTTTTTCAATTTATAAATTTTTATTGATTTTCTTTTTTTTTTTGGTTATTTTATTTACATCTCAAATGTTTCCCACCTTCCTGGTCTCCCCTCTGCAAACTCCTCACCCTCTTCCCCCTCCCCTCTGCCTTGAAGATACAACTCACAGACCATATGAAACCCAAGAACAAGGAAGACCAATGTGTAGATGTTTCATTCATACTCAGAGAGGGGAAGAAAATAATCATGGGAGGGTTCTGGAAGGGAGAGATTGAGGGGAGGACAAAAGGGGGCAGGATCAGGTATGGGAAGAGATGGGGGAGAAGTACAGAGGGTCAAGAAATTGAACAGAGGTATGTAGCAATGGGGGATAGGGAACTGGTGGTAGCCACTAGAAACTAAGACTGTTGTAAAATATTGATAAGGAGATACAAAATCAAGAGCATTCACATATCACTAAACCAAATTCAACTCTATAAATATATTAATCTCATACAACATTATAGAAGAAAGTCATTCTTATGCCTCCTTATGAATGAAAGCATTTACTTCACCTATACATTTCTTATTTCTTATAACTTTTAGAGGCAGAAACTAAAAGATTAAATAAGTTACCATATCAAATTAGGGAAAAGTTTGACTGAAGCAAATCTGATGAATTCCAGTAGAATAATTTGAAAACTCATGTGCAAATGTGATCAGTATATTTTGCCTTGAGACATTGTTGCAGAGTCTGTCATTATTGAGCAAAATTGGTATATAGAACTAGCCTTATAGGTAAAGTGTGACTTTGTAAACACGCATTTTTAATGTTATTTAACATATATTAAAATATGAATTACCATACTAGTTTGGGCTTATATATGTAGGTAATTATTACTTCCTACAGTTTGTGTTAGTTCAAGCAAGGAAAAGTATATTATTATATTCTGTTTAATACTCTTAAATAAAATGAAAGACATGTTTTCTCAACTTTATAGCATAACAAATGAAAGAAAATCTATAAAAATCATTTTTAGGTTTTAATTTCTTTTCTTTGAGGCATACATAGACTACAGGTGCCAACGATTGAAGCATTTGAGGCAAAATTCTCCCTCTCTGGTAATGGCTGGACTGGAAGTCATTCTGTAGACTTTGTAGGCCATTAAACCAACAAGAGATCTCTCTACCTCTATGTCCTGAGTGTTGTGTTTAAAGATATATGACACCATGCCTAATACTATTGAATATTGTTCTGTTTTATAAATTCATATAATATTAGGTTTCATATATTTTTAAAACGTAAAACATTTTAGGAGGAGGACAACTCCCAATGACATAAGTATGTTAAGCTAAATTTATTATACCTCTACCAGTGTGATAAAATACTAACGTGATTATGTTCCTTAGAATATAAATATAACCATTGGTGCATTTAGTATTAATATTGTATTTTTTTCATGAACCTACATTCAGGTAATTTTATGATATTCACATGCCGAAAAATGTCATAAGCTAATAGTTTACAGGTTTTGTACAGAAAAACTAAATTTGGGCCCATGTTAAAGGAGGTCACCAGCACTAAGCAAATCTATAAAGCAAAGTCCACAGACACTTGTAGTTCTATTAGAGAAGGTTGTTTGCTCACATGAATGAACAATTTATCAAGATTTAACTATTTACAGATATTTCCTGAAGCAAACAGTAAATGATTAATTGGAACTCTTATCTTCTTAGAAGAGAATCTGTGGAGAAAACAGCTGAGTCCATTTGACCGACATGACCAAGTTCTCAGGCCTGATCATGTACCTGTATGTCGTAAAATAAGATAGCTGGCTTTGATGGAAACAAACGGCAGAATGCTAAGCTTACTAAAGAAACTATGGTTAAATGTAAACAATTATCTCAAGATGAATTGTATACCTGAATTACTTTTAAAACAGAATGCATTATAGAAAACTATTTAGGACAAATAAATATTAATATAATCTAATATTAACATAATGATGTTACGAGCAAAGCACATACAAAAATGATAACTCACACACACACACACACACACACACACAAGTACACATGCACACAAAATAAGTTATTCTGTGGTGTGTAAGATGGTATGGAGAAAAGATCGTTTATTTTGACCGATTAGCAATTTAAAGTAGAGAATGAGGCTTCTCTGGGTGAACCAATTTACCTCTAGGTAGTTAGTTATTGAAGTCAATATTTTTAGTAAGTGTTTAACCATTTATGTATTTTTATGAAAATAGTTTTATTGATAATTTCCCAAACAAAGTGAATTTAAATTTTACCCTTTAAAGTTGTAAGCACTTACTGTTACCAAATATAACTACAAAATGCATCTTATAAGCTATAATATGCCTATGTTTACTCAAAATAATTTGAAATTCTATGTAATAATTATTATTTACATATATGCATATTGCAATTGACACATGTGTCTGGGTTTTAACAGTATTTGTTAATAAAATATACCTTTCCTTTAATCAATGTTTATGCCTTTTCTTTTTGATTAATTATAAATTCAGCAAAAGGAATAGTTTGTAGGTATTTGAGTCACTATTAAAGATATTCATAGACCTGATAGAAATGTTGCTTTCTTGGAGCAGTCATTATTGTGGTTGAGAAGTTGGTTTTCAAGAATGGACTCAGACAATAAATCAACTTACATCTCTAGTGTGATGTGTAAATAATAAAGTCTCTTCTGACTAGTAACTTGATTGCAGTATTGGCAACAGAGTTTCAGAGCAAGTATAGTTAGTTCACAGATATTGTATGTTCTCTAATATATTCCTTCTTAGAGAGGAAAAGGACTATTTATAGATATATCATTGGGATTTTAAAATATTCTGGAAGAAATTTTAATTCAACTTGACAGAGATTTACCTAGTATGTAATATTACTGAAAATCAATTTATATACAAACATGACATGCTAATATAGACATGCTTTGGAATTCTTGTTCTTCCATAACTACAAAACTTTCCTTTAGCGGTGAACTTTCAAATCTTTGTTGAAATAAGAAAAATGAGTTGCTTTCAATAGCTTTTATGAATATTTAAAAGAGATGAAGTATGAAAAATCTCTTAAATATGAAATGCTGTGAGTGAGAAGCCTAGCATATGAATCAAGGAACAGAGAACTCCTTCAATATTCATGAAAAGCTGAGTGTCATTGTCTTCTCAGACTGTATCAACTTGTGTCCTTCAAGATGGACACATGATTGAAAACAAATAAGATAGATGCCTACAGAGCATTTTCCATTATAAAGTGAAAACAAATATCAACAAATATAATAAACACAATTATATCCAAGCAATTACTAACTGCAATGAGCTCTATTTGTAAAACTGTGTTAAAATGTAGACCTCACTATCAAAACTATTGATATTGGCCAAAGTAATGCAGGTTTTAATTGTAATTTTCTAAATGAGAATAAAACATCACCCATGAAAAGATTTTAAAAAAATGTTGAATGTTTCTGTTTTTATGAGGCATCTAAGTATCTGTTGCAAATGCAATTACAATACAGTTGTAGGTCTTGTAAATACTGAATGTCAGTTACTAAAATAAAAAGTTTGCAAAGCTCATGTATGTGGATAGTGAGGTAGTTCTCCTCTGATAAAAGTGCACCCTGACCTTATCTTTTCATTCATTGTTTTCAAATAGACTTTATGTATCTACTCATGTTAGTCATAGCCTAATCCCTGAGAATGCCATGATTAACACAAAGTTCTTTGAGTCATGAACCTTATCTATCCAGAGTCTATTATAAATTAAGACTGGACTGTGTTTGACAGTTTTTGTTTTAGGTAATGGTTGAAAACTGTTGATTCAGCTGTCTGCTTTTCACATAGACCATCAGGAAATAAGTGTTTAAAAAACACATTTTTTTATATACTAGCAGAAAAAGTGAATTAATTTGTTTAGGTTATAGAGTCCAGATATTTAATGAAAAACTGTCTAAATCTTGCTCGAAAAGCACAATGTAGATAAAACATACATGTATACAACTGCCTCTCAGTAGAGTGCTCATCTGTACAGTTGAAGGCCTGAGAAAGGAATCTGATTTCTTCTGTAGGACTAGCCAGCCACTGGATTTGAAGAATAACACCAACATTTCTGTGGTTTGAAGGTTTTACAGCTCACTGTCCAGAGCATGGGTTGAGCAGCCCAGGAAGTCGTGTCTATTAATTTCATGATATAACCATTGAGAGCACAGAACACATGTCCCCATCTAAGCATTGCTGTTCCTCAGGAAAGCCTGACTAAGACAAAGAAAAATACTAAATTGAGATGCCTAAATATATCTGTGGGACTATATGAACCAACTGATGCAAGCTGTGGACTATATAAGGTTTCAGAAATGCTAATTTTAGACTGATCACTACCTAGAGGAATGAGTGCTTAGGCAAGTGCTAATGAATAACGTTTCGGTCATGACAAGCAAGCTATTGGTTCTATATCTTTAAGAAGTTTCCTGGACATTAAAAAAAGAAGAAGAAAAGAAAAGAAAAGAAAAGAAAAGAAAAGAAAAGAAGAGAAAAGAAGAGAAAAGAAAAGAAAAGAAGAATGACTTAATCCCAGTGATGCTTAACTCCTAAAATCATAAAAGGAAAACTATTTTCCTAGAAATATTTAGAGTAGGAACTCTCAGGTGACCCTGTAAGAGGACCAGTAACCTGGATCCCGGAATCACTCAGACATTAACCACCAGCCAGGCAGCATCACCAGCTGCTATGAGGCTTGCAACACACATACAGAAGAGGGCTCCTGGGTCTGGACTCAGTCAGAGAAGATGCACCTAACCCTACAGAGAGTTGGGGCCTCAGAGAGTGAAAAGATCTGGTGGGGTAGGTGTGGGGTGGGGACACCCCCTCAGAGACAGGGGGAAGGGGAAGGTGTGGATGTGGAACAGTTGAGTGTGAACCAGGAGGGATAAAGTCTGGACTGTAAAAAATAATTAAAGAATAAAATTAAAAACTAAAAAAAAAATATTTAGAGTGAGACTAGAAACAAGGAAATATGTTCAAATTAAAGTGTGTATGCTTATAGAAGAGACTGAAGAAAAATTACAGAAAGAGTAAAATAAGCCTTTGGTAAAATCTCTTTTCTTCCTTCCTTCCTTGCTTGCTTGCTTGCTTTTTGTTGTTGTAGCTTCTTTGAATTCAAGATAAGTTTGTTTTGGTTTTGTTTAGTTGTGTTTAAGTTTGTTTTGTTTCATTTTCAAATATCATCAAGAATTTTAGTTAGCAAACAATGAATTGAAAGTCAGAGTTCTATTTTTTTTCTTTTATCTTAGCATATGGGGATGCACAAGGCTTTTTTTTTTTTTTTGAATCTGACTTTTCATCTCTGACAGATGACAGGTCACATCTTACTCAGCAGTGATTTCAGTAATTAATCATATTAGTCCCTTAAATAGTTGCACAAAAATAATAATTTGAACACATATTCTGCCGGCAGGTACTGTGAAACTCTGCCTTTGGCCATGGATATTTATTTTCAGTTGTATAACAAAACAGCTATGTTTATGCACTTGAGGCCCTCACAACATTGGGTCGCCTGCAATCCCCTCCTGCATTGAACTCTGGAATAGTTTACATGGACTCTGAGGGCCAATCATCCTGAGGATATACAAGTAGTACCAGGTAACAGTTTTGTGTAAGGCCAGACACTTCTTCTATAGTATAGCTATTTATGGCTTGTTCATACTCTAGGATATAACCTCACACTGGGTGAATGTTTTGAATACCAACTAAATGCATGAAGTCACCAAGCCAGATTAGTGTAGAATCCTTTATGTCTTCTACCTTGGCCCCCTTCCTCAGGAGTAATTAGAGACAGACGCCTAGGAAATCCTCCTACAATGCAAAACCACATTAAGATGGAGAAATTTCAATTTCAAGCCAACATAAGCCACATAAGAGTTCCAGGCTGGTCAGAGCTACGTGGTTTAAAACAATCCACTTTATTTTCATTACCTGCTGCTGATAACAAATATAGAGATCCCCCAGTGATTTTGTTTGAAGAGGTACAGAAAACATTACAACAAGATTAAATATATTACAGTGAACTATGTGCAGCACTATAAGAAAATATCAAAATACATTCCATAGATGTGTTAAATTTAAAAATGATAAATAAAAGCATTAAAACAAAAGGTAAGGGGGAGGAATTTATCAAGAGAATTTTAAGAGCTTTTGTAGTAATCTGATGTCCACTCATGAATAGAACAGAATTGGGAAGGCTGGTTTACTTCACTGGTAGTTTTTGTTACTGGTATTATGTGCTCTGGTGTATCAGTCCTTGGGGAAAGTTTTAGTTCAAGTAAATGTGTGTAGAGCCCATTAGAGCAAACTTTGTAGGAATCCTAGCAAAGGTGAATAGGTGAAACTTCTATCCTTAGCCTCCTGCCTTGAATAACTCTGAGTGTATCAACATTGGTTCTCTTTTGAAATGGACAATGTTCTTATTCTTGATGAAAAAATAAAATACTGGTGTGTGTGTGTGTGTGTGTTTGTGTGTGTGTGTGTGTGTGTGTGTGTGTGTGTGTGTGTGTGTTTGTGTGTGTGTCCCATAAAAGATGCATTGGTTTCCTAAGATGAATGTTTCCGTGTTCCGCATGATCACTATTCTAGCATATTTGGTTGTCAAAGAGCTCCTTCCCCTGGTATCACTTCCTCTGCTATCAGTGTTCAGCACTGGCCCTGCTCATTATCTTGTTCTAATGTCAGAGGCAGATAACAATCTTTCCCAAACAGCAGACAGACTTATAGTGGCAGAATTAATTAAAATTGATTCACACATTGTGTCATGTAAAGGTCTTCTGAGAGCTTTCTTTGCTACATCCCTCTCGGTTTCCTGGTGTTGTACTACATGACCCAGGTGGGAATCACTGCGTGCGAATACTAATTAGAAACCTGAATAGAACTGTGTACACTGAGTGGCAGTGGAATGCATGAAGGGAATTTAGAACTTACTTCATTTAAGGATTTCATAAGGGATTAATTCTTTATTCCGACTTCTTAAGATTTTATTCAGAGGAGGACAAAGCTGATGAATCAAGGTTATCATAAATCTTGTAAATGAATACTATATTTTAATCGTTAATTGTTCAAGACTGTAACCTTTTAAAAGCATATGAAGCATTAGAAATAAAGGCAACAGAAGTATAAACATGTATCTATATTAATAATCTAATTAATTTTAGTGAAGAATATGGATAATACTATATCTGTCCATAACAAATAGCTGAAAATAGACAATTTTATACTTATGTTCCATGTAGAATAACGTTTATAAACAACAAAGTTCTAATATATTTCTTTACTTGGTCAATCTGGTGATAGAACACTGAACCTTGTGCATTGTGGAGAACTGTAATAGAACATCTAGACTTATGTAGGTACACATTTACTGTTATTACCTTTAGTTAACACAGTAACATCTTATTCAGGACAGCACTTGGCCTTTTTTCACTAAGGATATATACTAGCTACAGTCTGTTATAATTTGCTGTCACAAGGAAACAAACACTTGAGCAAGGTAGACATCATATTTTCATGGACACAATCCAAACACTTAAATCTTCATGTATCACTAATATTTCATTTGATAATAGTAGGGGTACTTCTCAGAGATATTCACATATGCAGTTTTTTTCAATGAACATATTTTATCCTCAACTTTGGGGAGAATAAATGTATACCCCAGGGAATGGAGACCCCCATGGTCCATGACCCAGTTTACAAGTCACCTAATGGTCATGTTGCAACACTAGTGCAATGCTATGTCCATCAGCCCCTCAATAAGAAGGATATGATGAAGTTCACAGAGTTGTTAACTCTGATGAAGGATTGCAAAAACCAAAAGGACAGTTCAAGTTCCCACAATGAAAGATAGAAATCATGCAAGATTATTTTACAGTTCTCATAACTACATTTTCATAGCTAATAATCCATTTAGATGGTAGGAGTTTCATAATGAAGATAATTATAATTTTTCTTTTAATTTTATGTGTATGAGTGTTTTTCCTGCATGTATAAGTGTGTGACAGTGGTCCTGGTCTACAGAAGACAGACAAGGGTACTGGTTAGTCTGGAACTGGAGGCCAGTACTCTTGACATTTAAACCAACTCTCAAGCTTCTTCCAGTTTCACACATTCAACATTATTAAAATATTTGATATGTATGCTAGGAATAAATTATTATTAGATGAGTAACCATTGCAGTTACAGCCTCAATATGTTTAAGCTTTACAATAGCTCAAAACATAGTCGGTATAAGTAAATTAAGATATTTAAGAAAATGTGTTGTTTGTTACACTAAACACTGCTTTTGTTAGTTTCATATGCTTTTTTTTTTCTTTTACTACATATGCCCTTTTAATGTGGTGATTTCTACAACACAATTAACCTTGATAGGATATCATACCCTAAAATCCTTGAGAGAAATGCCTCAGAACAATCAATTAGTTCACCATATATGAAGTCATTTATATAAATACCTGTTACCAAAAAAAAAAAAAAAAATACTTCCAGAAGACATGTAGAGCATCATTATGTTTAAAGAATCCATGGTAAAATTATTATTGTTTTGTTGTTATCATTTTTATTATGCTCAGTAAATGTTTATGTGATGAAGTTGTGCTCTTTTCTATTTTAAATTCTTATTCAAGTACCTACAATAATTTAAAGTAAATAAGGTTGTCTTGAAAACAGAGGAGGAAATGATGAAAATAGAGTATACATATAGGAAATTAAAAGAAAAATTGTGATTGAAAAAGGTAAAAACCATAATTAATATTGGTTGCAGATTATTTGAGAAATATAAATAAAAGCAAACTAAAATGTCTTATGTTATACTATTAAAATATACTCCCACATTTTTTAAAAAAATGTATTTTTAAATGATTTCCTACACACAGATTTTCACCAAAGTTGAACATTCAATAATAATTAACATGGAAGGAAAATGATGCTAAGAATGTTCAAAAACTAATTCAGTGCTTCATTTCCTTCTGTGGGATAGCCACTGATAATTTCTTATTTCAGGAAATAACTGCCCATGCATGCTTAGGCATGGAACTATAACTAAGTTTAGTGGTCCACCCACAAATAAAAGGGCATGGTAGTGGGAATATGGTTGCTGAGAAGAAAGTTTCTGCAAAGGAGGAAGAGAAAGGGTGGTTTTAAAAAGGCCAACGTTCTTGCCTTAAATTTATTAAGATTTATAAAATGAAGATAATAATACTTTTAATATTTAGGTCCTATTGAAATTTATTGTATACCTTTAATCAATCTACATAGATTTAACTTTTCATCATATATTTCTCTCCCTTAAGGAAATTTAAAAATTTACCTGTATTATTTTACCTCCTATGTTCAAAGAGGTAAATGCTTAGAAAACTTTCTCCTACTATAAAATTTAACTAGAACAACATTTAGCTAAAGATGAAACAGCTTTTAAGCATTACCATCATCATCATCATTGTTAAGTTGATAGGTCCCAACTAGGAAATTATTTGGTATTTGTCACTTAGAAGTAGTACCATAATGCAAAAGCATTGAATGCAATTTAACAAATATGTGAGTGTGCATGTAATTTGAGAGTATAACAGTGGAGTAAATATCTATAATGAAAAGGAATAAGTAATTAAGGGTTAGAGACAAAGATGCAGTTATGTAATGTCAAAATTATACACTTTAGACATATGCTCCCTGGGTTAAATTCACTCCCCATGTAATAACTGATCCTAAGAAGGCAATAAAATTAAACATGAGTATAAGTATATAATTTAATTTCTACAAATCCATAAACCATTTATTTGATTTTAGATTTATGACCAATGGATCATTTTTTAGTCTGTCAGCAAAATTAACACATATTCTTATAGAAAGCCTAAATGGGCAATAAATGATATTGCAACCAAACTGATTTGTGACCAGTGTGCGAGGGTGTGTGTGTGTGTACCCTTTATAGATCATTCTATCAGCTCTCAATTCTTCTTAGCCTTTCACTACAACATGAGATTTTTGGAGCTCTTACTTTACTTGTATGCTTTTAACTTTGCTATTGACATCTTTGTCTTCTCTTTTACTTGATAAAGAATATTCTCAGGATACCTTCTTACTATTCCATAATACCATCTGCATCTGTGTCTGTCCATTTCTTGTCTGATTTGTCTCAAGCCTATAGTAGTTATGAAGTGAGACACTCTTGAAAGCTTTTACTTCAGTTCTCAAAGCAGATGAAAATAAATACTCTCTTTGCAAACATGGTTGTACCCTTTTTTGTGAGCTGGTACACAATGTAATGATTTTATTTTTCCAATTTTCTAAAACATTCAAGTTGTGTGTTGGTTTATTTTTACTGAGCTAATTGCCTTCACAGTTTTGTGTTCATTTCTTTGGTTTGATGATGGATAACTGGCAGGTTATTTTGGTCAAAGAGATGACTACATTGTTTGAAATCCTTTTGACTTCAAATAGTCAATCTAGATGATTGTGTGTAAGCAGTAAGAATGTAAGGACTGCTTAATCATAGATTTCAAGTTCATTAAAAGAATGTAGAAGATTTTTGAACAGCTGCTTTTCTTTTCACTACGAGGAAAAACATAAAGAAATAATCACAGTAATCTCAATATATAAGACTAAAATATATTGTTAGGGATTTTGTTTTTTTCAGTCTCCTGTGAACACTAGAAGTTTTGGAAGACTTTAACTGAGACTTATAAATAAATAAGTAGTAGTTTCTCCAAGTATTCAAATGTAGAGTACCAGAGGAGAATTAATATAGGCAACTAAGTTTGTCAACCCAGAAGTAAAAATATTGAATTTTAAAACAAGGATTTATGATTATCTCCTTTTAGGAAACTATTCCAAATCATATATTGTCCACTTATACTGAAACTCAGATTTCTCACTAAGATTTTCAAGGCCCTGTGGCCTTGCCATTTCTATGACATTGGACTCTTTGTACATAGTCTCTTTGTTTCTGGAATTTGTTAAACTTATTATACATTATGTCTTTATTCATTTATTTTTGCCACTTGTAGAGTTATACTCTACCCAAGAATGCCTCTTCCTACCCACTGTGTTCTTTCTGATGTTAAGCCATAAAGAAGCCACATTAGTTGAAGTGTTCTGCTTATTGCTTTGTCTGTCTTCTACAAAGGTTTGCTAACTTCAAAACACAATACATCTTGTCTGCTTTCTTCATTACTGTGAGAACAGAATCTACAGTAATGGCACAAGGAGTGTGATTAATGAATATAAGTGCCAGATTCATAGGGAATACTAGCAGATTCAAAAAAAGGAATGCAGAAGGAAATGCAATCATAATTCATGAAAGACATCCTTTACACAGTTTCCACACTTTCAAGGTTCTTCGAACATCTAACTATTGGAGTCATTCCACTTTTAATTAATACAATACATGGTACATTAAAAGTTTTCTTTTCCTTGCAATGGCCTATATTAATGAATATTAACAGAAACTGTGTACTTGAGTGCAACCATTCTCTCTAATGGAACTACCCATGGAGAACATTTATAAATCTTTGTTCGCAACAATATTGATTGTACCTGCTCTGGAGCAAAAACAAAATAAATAGCAGCTGTTACAGTAATATAATAGATTTAATTTTTAATATCTGGTACACAATCAGTAAACTTTTGCAGAATGTCTCTACAATAAAATGATAGTAATTATGTAAAACTCTCCACTGAATGTCAGTGCCTTTTGTTTATCTTTGTAAATGGCTACCCCTCTAAAACATGAAATGTAATAACACATCAGAATTTCAATGGTTAAAACATATCATATTTATATATGTTAGTGATCCATATATAATACATATAAGAAGTAGAATCTTATTGCTTCTGTTTAAAATAAAATACAATAAAAATAATATTATAAAATAACATGAAGTTAAGGGAAGAGCTTTGCAAACAGGCAATATGTACAACCTCAGTTATATGACTAAACACAGAAAACTGTACTCACTGATAAGTGGATATTAGCCTAGAAACTTAGAATACCCAAGATATAAGATACAATTTGTAAAACACATGAAACTCAAGAAGAACGAAGATGAAAATGTGGCTACTTTGCCCCTTCTTAGAATTGGGAACAAAACACCCATGGAAGGAGTTACAGAGACAAAGTTTGGAGCTGAGACAAAAGGATGGAACACCTAGAGACTGCCATACCAGGGGATCCATCCCATAATCAGCCTCCAAACGCTTACACCATTGCATACACTAGCAAGATTTTGCTGAAAGGACCCTGATATAGCTCTTGTGAGGCTATTCTTGGGCCTAGAAAACACAGAAATGGATGCTCACAGTCAGCTATTGGATGGAACACAGGGCCCCCAATGGAGCAGCTAGAGAAAGTACCCAAGGAGCTAAAGGGATCTGCAACCCTATAGGTTGAACAACAATATGAACTAACCAGTACCCCCCCGGAGCTTGTGCCTCTAGCTGCATATGTATCAGGAGATGGTCTAGTTGGCCATCAGGAGAAAGAGAGGCCCATTAGTCTTGCAAACTTCATATGCCTAAGTACAGGAGAACGCCAGGGACAAGAAGTGGGAGTGGGGGGGGTGAGGAAAGTGGGGGGGAGGGCATGGGGGACTTTTGGGATAGCATTGGAAATGTAAATGAAGAAAATACCTAATTTTAAAAAAGGGGGTGGAAGAAGTAGATGTATTTGAATGATCAAAGCTTTCTGCATCTTCAAATACATGCATACAACAATATTAGATATAATAATGATTGTTCATTTTGATAGTAAAGACATCCTATTCAAGGCTAAGAAGTATATCTACAGTATCACACAAACTTCAACATGACCTCTAAAAAACTGAATTAAATAAGCTTTATTTGTACAACATAATTGCATCTATAGTTATCATTAGCAATGTGTTCTAAAGACATAGGCTTTCTGATAATTTAATTAAGTTAGTGAAATTTGAAGAATTGTATCTTAGTCATTATATAACAAATTTGTGCCTTGCTATATCATTCCAATATTCTCAAAAAAAACCCACTAGAATCTATGAACTAAAATATATGCCCATCCTTGTCTTTCCTCAATGAGAGAGGATGCACCTAATTTTTAGAGACTTGATGCCCCAGGGAAGAGGGAAGCTGAGAAGAGAAGAGGAGAGCACACTCTCAGAGGCAAAAGTTGGGGGATAGGTGAAGAGCTCTGGGGGTGGTGACCAGGAAGGGGGAAACATTTGGAATGTAAATAATTAAAATAAGTTTTAAAAAGAGAACATAAGTAAGACCTAAAAA
Source organism: Mus musculus (assembly GCF_000001635.26). Lineage (NCBI taxonomy): Eukaryota > Metazoa > Chordata > Mammalia > Rodentia > Muridae > Mus > Mus musculus. The sequence goes on from NC_000081.6 coordinate 20,577,621, forward strand.
AGAAAAAAATACTATTATTTGATATTATTATTAGAAAATTAAATGTCCAGAATCTTGCGATTTCTTTCAGCTCTGAGCCAACTCATTTTTTCTATTCTTTTAATTTTCTCCGTTTACATACTTTTTTTTTTTTTTTTTTATCAGGTGCCTTTCAAAACTACTTAATAACTCTGGATTTTGTTCTTAGGTTTTTCTTATTTTTCCTTGAGTATTGTGTAGAAATTTTAGTTTTAGAAAATGTTGACATTGGATACCTTGCTGATTTAATAGAAAATGGGTATCTTAGGTTAATACAGTTTTTTTAAATGTTTTATTTCTTGGATATTTTCTTTATTTACATTTCATATGTTATCCTCTTTTCTGGTTCTCACCACCCCCCTGAAATTCCCTATCCCATCCCCCATTACTTGCTTCTATGAGGTGTCCTCCCACCCACCCACCAACTCCTGCCTCCCTGCCCCTGAATTCTCCTTCAATGGGGCATCCATTGAGCCTTCATAGGACCAAGGAAGTCATTAAATTTTGAGATAGATTTTGGATGTTTTAAGGAGACAAAAGATTCAATTTTGGGAAGTTTTAAAGACTGTCTAGCTTTTAAAAGTTGGAAAGTATTATATTGGGATATTTATCTTAATATGATATATTTAAGATGAATAAGAAGAAAAGGTTATAATTTGACTGTAATGTTTATGGGTTTTTTTTGGCTTGAAGTCAACCATTCTGGTTACATTATTGTCCACTTGGTATAAGGTAAAGTTTTTTGAGCAGAGATATATTAATCAGTTTTCTGAATTTGTGTTGATGATATCCTCTTGGTTTAAATTGGATGACTTCAATGAATCTAGAAAATCATTTATTTATCATAAATTTCAAACTTAATGGCACATAATTTTTAACACTTTCCTTCATAATTTATCAATTTCTCTGGTATGAGCACAGTGTGTACCACAGGAGCAAAAGCTGCAGGATGGGAATGGTGTTGGTATGGTTCATAGACTGGGTTGGCTCACAGGGTGCATGAACCAGGCTAGGTCTCAGGATTTCGGAGTGTATGGGTGACCTCGTGACCAGTGAACTTAGAATACTGAAGTATTGGATATTCTGTCACACACCTTCTTTAACAATGTCATTCTTCCTAATCCTTTCCAAAGATATCCATGAACTGAAGACCAAGTATCCAAACACTTAAGACTATGAGAACGATTCTCTCTCAAACTACCACAGGATATTGAAACAAGGTCAAAAACTGAGTGCTGAACTGGAAGACAGTGCTCAACCATCTGGGGCTGGGTGCTGAATACGCCACCAGCACAATACCCAATCTGGGGATGGGGAAGTTATAGGCACACTAAGGTCAAACCAACTCTCTAGGCTCACTGGAGCACAGGATACAATGTACATATTGGGCCTGTAGGAAGTATATTATGCTTTCTGGCTAGGATCCTCCATGCTTACAAGCTAGGCTGACACATAGAATATATGAACCTAGCAATGTTGGGAGCTTTTTACAAGAAAAGTGTGGCACACCAGACTCAGGAATGTGAAGAAGAGAGGAGACCTTAGGACTTAGTATTGTAGAAGGTTAGATTCACACAGTCACATCTGACTGAACCAGGGAACAAATATGCAACTGAAGCTAGCCTTGGAGCTTGGATTTTGTACCTGCAGGATAAAGTCAAAAAGACTCAGCAAGCTAAAGGGATCTGCAACCCTATAGGTGGAACAATATTATGACCTAACCAGTACCCCGGAGCTCTTGACTCTAGCTGCATATGTATCAAAAGATGGCCTAGTTGGCCATCACTGGAAAGAGAGGCCCATTGGACACACAAACTTTATATGCCCCAGTACAGGGGAACACCAGGGCCAAAAAGGGGGAGTGGGTGGGTAGGGGATTGGGGGTGGGTGGGTATGGGGGACTTTTGGTATAGCATTGGAAATGTAAATGAGCTAAATACCTAATAAAAAATGGGAAAAAAAGACTCAGCAAATGGGCTTTCTCATTTCCCTAATTTCATGAATGATTGTGGGGAAAATAAAGTTTATGACATACATACATAGTAGATAGTTAACTGCTTATGAGTCACTAATCAGATTTTCTATGGTATTCCATTTGTTCTATTTACACAATAACAGCAGTTGATATTTCTTCAATTTATGTATCTCACTATCTTTAATTGAATTGAAGTATTCAATCGGTGTTTTGTTTTAATATTGTAGTCCTGTATTTTTGTAATTAGATCCCAAAACTATAAAAATCATGTTTCTTATCTAAAGAGAACTTTCAAGACACCTAGTATTTCAGTTATGTGATTTTTATAATTTTTGAAAATAAAACATGCTTCCCCACTCTAGTAAAGCATGCTACAGTCAAGATGCTAGGACACCTCGATCACTGGCACTCTCTGTCCCTTTCCAGCTTCATTTTCTGCCTTATCTTTGGACTTGAATCTCACTCTCTGAAAGTGCTAGTGCCCATGTCTGTGGTTTGTAACCTTCCTGCTTCTGAACACATGTTCAATTCGTGCTGGGAAATTAAAACTCACCTGGCGGTGCATCCGATGCCTGCTCTGATTATGTTCACCAAAACAGAAAACCAAAAGAACTGCTTCTGTAACTTCAGCCAATATTATGTCCAGCTTTCCCAAATCGACTCCATTTCCGACCTAACCCTTCACGCGTGTCCCTCTAAGCACTCATTGTTGGAGGCAGGAATGTTGGCATGAAAAGGCTAGGCTTTAAGAAATAATCAACAAACAAATTGAAGTCAAAAGTTTCCTGCTTCCTGGGACCTTCAGGGAAATTGTTCTTGTTCTGTCAATTTCTGCATTTAGAATGTACTGTCTGGCACTTTTAATGAACAGGATTAGAAAGAGTCATTAGCACAGTAATTTCTACTGAGATTTCAACACGTGCTCTGAGCTTACATATGTTCTTATAATGTGTGTCTGAGATTCCATTTATGAATCTGTGATACTTGAAACTGAGTCTTTTGTACACTCTGCAGACAGTTGATTTAGACTTTAACAATGTGGCATTCTGCCTTTGAATTACAGAACATAGTCTTTCCTAGACTCTACTGATTCTCGTTCACACTGTATTCTGTACTGAGAATGACAAGGTCGGCACCCTTGCTCTCATGTTTGGCTTCTTTGTTTGGTCTATTTTCTTTTATGCTCAGGTCTCTCAGATGCTTTACTCCTTATGTAGGTCTTCAGTTCCATTCCTGCCAGTGTTATGTATACTTGGGGAGCACTTTGCTGCATCCAGTTTCTTCATTTATGTCTTAAGCAGTCCAACACCTTCACCTTCCTCTACACACCACAGTTTCCACTACTGAAGACTTTGAGTACCATTTTCTTTATTTCAATGATGTCATCACATCACTAGACATAATTTTACGATCTGTTAAAAAACCAGAATTTTTAGACTTGTCCAAATATGTGCTCCTTATTTGTCTCATATTATGTGGTTTTGTACACATATTATTTTTTATATAAAACACCAAATCTTGCTCTATTAAAACATATGGAACTTTAATTTAATTTTTCCCTTTGCATAGAATAATGGCAAATATTTTAACAGTGAACATTCATTAAAATAGCTTTAAATAATTATAGTGTATTTATTTTTTATAAGAACAGTACCAGTGTGCTCCTATCTGGTGATATATATATGTGCATATATATATATATATATATATATATATATGTATATATATATATATATATATAATAACTGTGAATTGAATACATGTGTATTTAGTTATTGAAATCTAAAAATATATAAATTATATACATTTGTGTTCATATATACTAATATATATGTAGACTCATATTAATATTTATTTGTATTACTTTAAAATTAAGTAAATATTTATATTTAATTAACTAAAACGTTCAAGAAACTAGACATTGTACTTCATTATTCAAGAGAGACATGTATTTGCTATATTCTAATTGAAAATTTGAGCCAAAATAGCCTAGTATTCAGCTTTAATTACTAAAAATGTTTGTTAAAGGGAGAAATTCCCAATTTAATAATTCTATCTAATTTGGACATTGTCTTTGAATATTTGAATTTTAACATAATACAAGTATTGCACATAATTATCTGTCTGAAGGAAAACCTTCAATAACTAGTTAATGAGTCTTTATAGCTATGATATGTGTAGCACAGAAATTAGCATTTTAATTTATATTTAGTACAATTAACCTATTAAGGAGGACCATCACTTCAGACACACAGAAACATCCAGGCGAATGCAACTGAAGTGGAAACTGAGGGGCATGGTTGAGACTTACATTGTGTTGTCCATATCTCGTCTAAGCTATTCTTGGCATTTGACAGGTCTGTCTATGCCTTTTTCACAACTTTCAGCTCCAGGGAGGGAGGAGTGCTCTCTACTTATTAGAAAATCAGAATATATTTTGTTTGTATTTAATCATCACTTGCGATATAAAAAAGTGATAAAAATATCTGAAAGTAATGTTTATTTTCATATTTAGTATGAAATGTTTACAGTTGTGTTTTCTATAAAATCTGACAGAACACTAATTTGATAAGCTACAGGGTGCAGTCACTAAGACCGTAAGAGATAAGAATTTAGTTCATTGCTGTGTTTGTGTGTGGTGTGTTCTTCACATTATATATTGATTGGTAGACATAAATGATACCCATTATTATTTTCAAACTCACTTTCAATATTTTAAAATATAGTTCTTTCACTAAGTTGTCCAAAAATGAATAAAGGCATATCTGTGATGTTTAAGGTTTTATGGTTACTGTTTGTAGTATTGCAAATGTACACAATAACATCATTTACTTTATAAAATAAACTATATATACGTACATATTTTTGAAAGATATTTGTTAACTTATATAGCACAAAATACTGATCAATGGTCTTTCTCCTAATTCTACTAAAGACTACTCCTCAGTATACAAGGACATGACCTTATTTAAACTGTCGTTAATGTTGTGTGATTTGGAAGAGTAATAGTTGGATACCATCAATCTCCAAAGACCAATTAGGCAAAGGAAGTCATGTAGCATGCTGGCCTGTGTTTCTGCTAAATGTCTTCTTCAGGTGGCTCTTAGCAAGGACATAACTGCACAGATCCAGACTCAGTTCTATACACACATGGTGCTTTGGAGAAATTAATTGCTGAATGCTGAAACACTTAATTGACAGATGAACCAATTATTATATTTCACACTTAGCCCAATTACTACATTTCACACAGTGTAAATATTTTTGACCTTTTAAATGGATGAGCCATTATAAGAACGTGGCTTAATTGCTAGAATCACAATTTAAACGCTGCATTTTAAATTTGATGTTTCTAGGTGAGAGATTTAAATTTAAAAACATGTCAGATACTCACAAATTGGTCCTTACCACCTGTTCCAGTTTTCCACGTCCCACTTAGATGCTTAGTTATGAGTTTATTCGCTTTACCTTTCAGCTGAGAACTTGATATGCTTACACTAATATACATGGATACAAAAACAATAAATATATATTTGAGGGCAAATGTAATGAAGGCTATGACCTAGTGAGTTACTGGAAACATTACAGACAAAAACTTAAGTTTAGATGCAAAAATGTTAAGAAAATATAGTTCAGAAAAATGTAAGTTAATTTTTAATAATAATGGCTATTCATATTTTGTGAAGGCAATTAATGATTTTATAACCAAATATTAATGATTAATCAGAGTATTTGACCCATAATCCTACTTCTAAGATAGGATTATGAATACATTTTAAATAAAAAATCACCCAATAATATAAAATAACTTTATAAACTATTGTATATAGTATACCAAATTAAAACTACTTAGCTGATTCAAGACTATCAAACAAATCCTTAGTTATAGTTAGTATTAAATAGCATTGGACATTAAAGATATGGATTCTTTTATAAGATTTAAAAAATTTTAATGTGGCTTTATGAAATATTTTTACAAAGAAGAGATAAAAATTACTAAGGCAGATAATGTCTTTTTAAAATGTGTCACTGTCTTTAATAAGTTAGTGTATATTTAATATATAAAATATGATCAAGTTAATATTTTAAAGTATGTAATAACTTTGAAGTATGGATAAAATAAGTAAAACATTTCATGTATAATGGACGTGAAAAAATTTTATTATCAAAGATATTTCTTGGCATATTGTATTACAGAGGGGTATGTGTAAGTTCAAAATTTCTCCTGACTGAGGAGGCCAGAATTTTATCTTTATACTTCTGGGAGGCAACACATATGATCACTATCTTGTCATCATTTATGTCCAAGTTTTTATGCTCATAAGGCTTTGCAGAACCAAGAATTTTGTCTCATAAACACTAATACTTAGTAGTACATATTAGTCAGGCATCTGTTGAGATAACACCAAAAGGAAACATGCTGTGTGGTTGTGTGTGTGTGTGTGTGTGTGTGTGTGTGTGTGTGTGTGTGTGTGTGTGTGTGTGTGTGTGTTTAAGTGTGTCTCTGTGTGTGTATGTATGTGTGTGTGTGTGTGTGTGTGTGTGTGTATGAGTATGTGGTGTTTGTGTCTTTGTGTGTGTGTGGTATGTGTGTCTGTGTGTGTGTGTGTTTAAGTGTGTCTCTGTATGTGTATGTATGTATGTGTGTGTGTGTGTGTGTGTGTATGAGTATGTGGTGTTTGTGTCTTTGTGTGTGTGTGGTATGTGTGTCTGTGTGTGTGTGTGGTATGTGTGTCTGTGTGTGTATGGTGTGTATGTCTGTGTGTATGTGTGTCTGTGTGTGTGTGTGTGGTATGTGTCTCTGTGTGTGTGGTGGGTGTGTCTGTATACATGGATGTGGTGATTGGCACAAGTGATAAGTGTAGTTTAGAATCACTTATTCTAGGCTGATGCAGTTCTAGCTTTAGTCTGTAGGAATCAACAGAACACAGATTCTGACAGTGATGTTCTGAAATAGCATTGTCTCAAGGCCAGGAAATAGCTGACATGTCAGCGTTGGAACAGTCAGGCTGTAGGTGACTTTCTCTTTTATCCAGTTGGTGTCAGTCTACTTACTGCATTCATGTCTGCTGGTTACGTGAAATCTACACCTCTGAGGCATGGTAACTGTCTTTTCTAAGTCTATTGATTTACAGGTATTTGTCTCAGAGAAACTCAGTATGGATTAGAATACTCATCCTTCACAAAATGTCCCATTTCAACTGAATAGTGAATCCTAGTTAGATGTGGTGATGCACTTTTGTTAATTATAGAAGAAGCCACCATGCTTATTTATTGATTAACACCCTTTCATATCAAAGGTAGAGACAGGAAACCTGGGGATCCAGAAAATTCTAGACATATCAACTAATTTATAGAAAGACATATTTTGGATGTTATGGGAGGCAGTGATTTTGTTTGTTTGTTTGCTAGCTTGCTTGCTTGTTGGTTTTTCAAGACAGGGTTTCTCTGTGTAGCTCTGGCTGTCCTGAAATTTACTCTGTAGACCAGGCTGGCCTCAAATTCACAGAGATCAGCCTTCCTGTTGGGATTAAAGGTATGCACCACCACTGCCTGCCAGTAACCTACTTGCTATCTATAAAGCCATGAAAACATCCCCCATGCGTTTCTGAAGATCAGGTGTTGCCTGGTCCTCACTTAGCTTCATTCGTACAACAGGCTGTGTGGAATCCTTTTATTTTCTCTCTTATTATGTTTCTAACTCCATCTCCTTGTTCTTCAAGATGTGGAACTCAGCACATTCAGATTCTCCAGATTCTTCAAACCTTGCTCTCTCTGAAGATGAAACCCTAGTGATTCTTTCATTGTTCTTTTAAAAGCATTTCTAAAGAGTTTTCTTAAAGAAAATAAATGACTGCCTAGAGGTCCCCAAAGTCAACTTACATGCATTTAATCTATCTTAAGCAATGAAAACCTTACACACAGGCTAGATATCTCGATAAGACAATGGAACATAAATGATATTCTGTAGAATGCTTTAACCACTATATCCCCAGCAATTCTAGCTGCCTCACCATCCAGTTACTACGTTCTGATTAGATAGATGATAGATAGATAGATAGATAGATAGATAGATAGATAGATAGATAGATAGATACTGTTTGGCCCAATTTGAGTTGAATTTGCTAACCAGCCTTTCCTTTTCTTTCTTCTTCTTCCTCTCCTCCTCCTCTTCTACCTCTTTGTTCTCCTCTTTCTCCTCCTCTTCATCCTTTTTCTTGGCTAAAGAAAAGTGCTACTGTGTCAGACTAAACCATCTTTTCTTAAGATAGGATAGCAATATCTAGAGACATTATGGAAATAGTCTAGTCCCTGACATAAAATTTACATGAAATATGTTCATACAAATATTATAACTATGTAATCTACAGTTGCTGCTATAGGTTTCTGAACAATGCATGTTCTAAACAACAATCTCTGAACCAAATATGCTCCACAGCTGTAAAAAAAAATATTCTTTTCATTAAAATAAAAAATTAATATCACTAAAATTCAAAACCTATTTTTACTTCAAGTAGCTTCATCATTATATTGCACAATACATCCAATCAAATTAATGGGTGATTATAACATTAAAAAGTATTTCATTATTTATCAAATTATATATCTCCAGATTTTTCACTGCAATTAATTTCCAATAGTTTCAAAATTGTCTTCTCCATAATTTAAATATTATATTATGGAATATTCATGTTGAATTCATTTGTAAACATCTATAATTTATGAAATATAATTTAGTTACATTTTGGTATTACAGAAAAGCTTGCTATAATAAAGTAATTTCAATTTTAATATAAAATTTTGGAATTTTTCTCATTTTGATGAATGTGTATGTATATAATATGCTTATGGGCAAGACAGACATGCTGCAAACATGAATGTGCAAATCAGAAAGCAGATTGTAGCATCTATAATCTTCTGCCCTTGTGTAGATACTGTAGATTGAACTCTGGTGTCCAACAAGTTCTTATATTGGCTGAGTTAACTTGAAGACCCATAATGCACTATTTTTAAAGACAGAGATCATCTTACTTAAATTATTACCCTTGTTGAAAATGACATGAAGTCTTTGAGTCTAAGAAGTGTCAGCTGCACCCTCCTTATGCCAAATGCAGAATGATTACCTGTGAACTCATCAATAGAAATAGAAATCAATAACAGATCACAGAATGTGCATAAATTCAGTTCTAGGAAAACATTCAATACTTATTTGATTTTGACAATATACAAAGTAATAAGTATTTATGAAGCAAACATTGCAGACCCCAAATAAATTAAATATTTAACCTTTCTTGATATTATTTCTACAAATGTAAAGGAACTGGAAACTTAGTGTCACACAGCCCACACATGTTTTGATTACAATTTGTTTTCTTTTGTTATTTTCTTTTATTCATTTTTTGGTGTCTGTGGGTACATCTATTGAAATTGTTGATTTATGTTTTAATATATTTGGTATGTTTTACAGAGAATTCAGTTACTTTAATGAAACATATATTCATGAAATCATACATGCATACAGGCATAAGTTCAAAATTATCAGGTCTAAATCTCATCACCACTAAATGTCTTACTGTTTTTATTTTTTGTTTTTGTTTGTTTTAATTTAAATTATCTTATTTATTTACATTTCAGCCTTTGCCTCCGCCGAGTCTCTCCTTCCCTAGATCTTCATCTCATTCCTCCTCTCCCTTGCCTACAAGAGGGTGCTCGTCAGCCAAGACTCCCCTTATCTAGGGCCTTCTCCCACTGAGGTCAGACAAGGCCTGTATTTCTGCCAGAGGCCTTGGGCCAGCTCTTGTATGCTCCAGATTCGTAGTTCCGTCTCTGTGAGCTTTCTGGTTAATTGAGACTGCTGATGTATTCTATTCAGCTTCTTCAATCCTTTTGGGTCTTTCAATCCTTCCCCTAATTCCACAATAGTGGTCCCTGACTTTAGTCCAATGATTGCATGTAACTATTTGCTTCTTTCATAGTCAGCTGCTGGTAGGTCCTCTTGGAAGACAGCCATGCCAGGCTCATGTGTGCATTATAGCATAATAGTGTCAGGCCCTGTGTCACCTCATGAGATGGATACCAAGTTTGTCTGTCTTTGCTTCAATCTCGTCTTCATTTTTGTCCCTGCAGTTCTTTTAGACAGGAACAATTCTGGGTCAGGAAATTAGAACACCGATGGCAAAGGCTCTAAGATCAACAATTGAAAAATGGGACCTTATGAAACTGGAAAGCTTCTGTAAGGCAAAAGATGCAGCTAATATGACAAACTGTCAGCCTATAGGTTGAGAAACAATCTTTACTAACCCTACATCCAACAGAGGGCTAATATCCAAAATATATAAAGAACTCAAGAAACTATCCTCCAAAAAAACAAATAATCTAATTAAAAATGGGGTTCAGAGCTAAACAGAGAATTCACAAAAGAAGCATCTCATGGAGTAGAAGCACTTATAGCCATGTTCAATGTCCTCAGTAATCAGAGAAATGCAAATCAAAATGACCCTGAGATTCCACCTCACACCAGTTAGAGTGGCTAAGATCAAAAACTCAAGAGATAGCACATGCTGGTAAAGATGTAGAGAAATATTCCTTCTTTGTTGGTAGTATTGCAAGCTGGTATAACCACTTTAGAAATCAATCTGGCAGTTCCTCAGTCAATTGGAAATAATTTTACCTGAAGATCCAGCTATACCACTATTTGGCATATACACAAAAGAGGGCTCACCATGTGACAAGGACACATGCTCCACCATGTTCGTGGCAGCCTTATTTGTAATAGCCAGAAACTAGAAACAACCCAACTGTTCCTCATCCAAAGAACAGATACAGAAAATTTGGTTCATTTGCACAATGGAATACTATTCAGCTATTACAAATTAGGACACCATGAATTTTGCAGGCAAATTGATGGAACTAGAAAATATTGTCCTGTGTTAGGTAACACAGACCCAAAATGACACATAAGGAAGGTACTCACTGATAAGTGCATATTAGACAAAAAGTACAGAATACCTAGGATCCAACCTACAGAACATAATAAGTATAACAAGCAGAAAGGCCCAAGTGAAAAGGTTTCAATCCCACTTAGAAGGGGGAAGGAAATAATCATGGGTTACAGAAGGAGAGGGGACATGGGTGGAAGAGGGGAAAGGGAGGGGAGGGGAGAGGGAGGAAAAGGGGAATTGGATCAAATATTGATGAGGGGACAAGAGAGAAGTCCAGAGGGCCAAGAGGATGAACAGAAATAAGCCACCTTGGGGATTGGGAGGTGGAGGGACCCTCTTGAAAGTACCAGAAACCCATGAGGTGAGATATTCTAGCATCCTCCTACACTGGGGCACCAAGCCTCCACAGGACCAAGTTTGAGAAACACATGACAGTAGTGTCATGAATATCAGAATGTACCTCACAAATTTCTCAGTAAATTGGATTTTAGTTCATTACACAACTCTTTTGCATTATTTTTATATGCACTAAGTGTGTTCATATGTCATATGAAATCATATGGTTTCATAAAAATCATACCAAAAATCTTTGTACAACTTTATCTTCTCACCATGAATATTTGAGCATTAGAGAAAATATGCACCATGGCTGCATGAGCATGTGTCAGAAAAGAATAGCTTCACAAGAGGGTAAGAGCCAGAGGACATGGGCACCAACAAATGCAAACTCCCTATACCAACTCAGAAAACAACTCATGTGAAGTGAAAGAGACTGAGCCAATATGCAAAGGTTCTGCATTGTTCTGCCATGCTCTTCCATGATTACATTATAGCTTCTACATCAGTGGGTTCTGAGGGCTCCTTAGTGGGTCTGTGATTCCTGGGCCTTCTCTTAAGTTCTTTTCCTTTTGTTGTTTTGTTCATTTGTTTATTCAAGCTTAATTGATAGTTTATGATCTCTTAAATTTTATTTTGTTATATTTTAAAGACATGGATGAACTAGTTAAAATGTAACAACTAAGGTTAAAGTTAACAGTTGAAATGTCATTTGTGAGAAAGAAAATCAGTTTTCTTCAATGGAGTTATACTGTCTATATGAACCACAGGCCTCATGATCAGGAAGAATTGATCAGCATGTAATGAATGCCCATTGTGGGTCGTGCCATCCCTGGGCTGGTAGTCCTGGCTTCTATAAAAATAAGCTGAGCAAGCCAGGGAGAGCAATCCAGTAAGCATTCCTCCATAGCTTCTGCATCAACTCCTGCCTCCAGGTTTCTACCCTGTTTGAATTCCAGTACTGATTTCCTTCTACAGTGCTCTTTCACTTGGAAGTTCCCGATTTCTCTGGGTTTCACTTTCTCATCTCTAACTTAGCTGTCACTTGGCCTGGCCTGGTGGAATATACATTTGCTGTTCTAATATAGCATTTTTACCACTCTCCACAAACTAGCTACTTTTTCCCTAATAATCACAGCTAAGGCGACTTAAAAACCATTCATAAAACTATCCTCTGGAAGATCCACCAGGCAACTGAAAGAGTCAGATGCAGATATTTACACCCAACCAATGGACAGAAGCTTCTGACCCCTGTGTTGAATTAGAGCAAAGCTGGAAAAAGCTGAGGAGGAGGGTGACTCGATAAGAGGACCAGCAGCCTCAATTAACCTGGACCCTTATATCTCTCAGACACTGGGCCACGACCAGGCAGGATACACCAGTTGATATAAGGCCCCCAACACATATACAGCAGAGGACTTCACGGTCTGGGTTCAGTCAGAGAAGATTCACCAAACCCTCAAGAGGCTGGAGACTCAAGGAAGTAGAGAGATCTGATGGGTTGAGAAGTGGGAGAGTGGACAGACATCCTAGTGGAGATGGGAGTAGGGGGAGGAGGTATGGGATGTGGAACAGTCAGAGATTGGACCTGGAGGGTGATAAAATCTGTATTAATAAAAAAAGATTAAATAAAATAAAAATAAAGTGTTTCACACTGAAGTGGATGAAATATTTTGTTATATATTTAAACTGAATGCAGAGAAACAAACTTAATAATAAAAACTGTAAAAATGTATTAATGGATAAGAGAATTCATGTTTACAAAATTATTTAATCATCCATTTTCAGTAAAATGTATATACATATATATCAGAATCATACCAAGATTTTCAGAAGGGGCTACTTTTAAAAACTGAAATCTTTTTTGTTAGAATTACATACATGCTATTAAAACATTTGGCCAGATCTACACCCTTCTCTACCTCTTCCTGTTTCTCCCCATCTCTCTTGCCAGTACACCTTCACCAATTAAGATTATCTTTTATAAAACCCACTGATGGCATCACATGCCTGAAATCCCAGGCTTTCGGGATGTTTACACTAGATGTGTCCCACTGATTGGCAGTGCAGCACTTTGTAACTGACTCAAGTTTGATTCACTTCGTTGTGTGTTGCCTTTCTTAACTGATGTTTTCTTTTCATTTCGCATTGCACTTGTAGCAAACTTCCTTAGTTGTTAAATTGAGCGCTGCATAGTTATGTGCTGATTGGAAAGTTTAATGGGATATTAAGCTATTTAGTCTTCAGATAAAGAAAAAAATGTATTTTTGCAATAAAAAGTAGCTGTACAAATTTGTAGTTAATTGTGTACTTTATAAAAGCATTTCTGCTTTTTATTGATTTTGTTTTAAAGAAAGTAGTTAGATAATGGATTAATTTTACAGGACATTATTAGTTTCTTCGTCTATCATATAGTAGATACAGAAAGAAGTCAAGATTAGAAGAATCATCCCCATATTCAAAAATAAACTTTCAAGGAAACTGTAATATTTTCTGTTTTAAGATGTATAATGCCTTCCCTTTATTATAAAAATTACTGGAAAACTACTGGGAAATAAAGCAAAAAGATTTAGTAAAACTTTAGGGTGATGTTACAACCTTACAATGGTATGCTTTGTCTTTAGATCTCTTGGAATAAAATAGGAAGTTTAGGCTTCACTGTACATTATTCCAAAGAGATTATTTTTGTCAAAATCTCCTTAAGTGATGAAGTCTTTGAATTCATTTTCAAATATCCTGCTCATTCTCGTAAATATGAACTGTACCAACACCACCTTAAGATTTGATATTAAAAGCCCACAGACTGCACTCACATATGAGTGGAAACAGTTTGTGAGGCTTTGAAAATACTTATGGTGGGGAAAAGAATAACACAAATATGGTCGGATTATGTTGCTATGACAACTGTGTCTTCTCTATTCCTAAGCGTTCTTGCTTTTAAACTTGCAGCCTCTAGGTTATACTGCCCTTTTCTACAATCTATCTGGGGCATACGTGAAAATGCTGATGAGAGTAAAATAAGGAATATCTCACAGCAGCCCTGAAATATTATCTCTCAATAAAAACAAAGTGTAATGTAAAAACCTGCTGACTCTGATACGTGCACTTTGTTTCTAAGCATAACATATTGTCTGCAGGCATATAAGGGAGAGCACTAAGATCCTAGTCGCGTTTGTTAGAAGTCTTATTCCTAAAAAGGGAGGCAGCTGAAGAATCAGTTACAATAATCTCTCCTGAACAGATACTACATGAATTATATTAAAAGGATTATCTTGAGATTGGCTTAATGTACTTAAATTCAAGAAACAATTTCTGCTGTTATAAAAATTTTCATTTTTTATTATTTATTTTTTATTAGGTATTTTCTTCATTTACATTTCTAATTCTATCCCCAAAGTCCCCCATACCCTTCCTACCCTACTCCCCTACCCACCCATTCCCACTTCTTGGTCCTGGTGTTCCCCTGTACTGAGGCATATAAAGTTTGCATGACCAATGGGCCTCTCTTTCCACTTATGGCCGACTAGGCCATCTTCTGATACATATGCAGCTAGAGACATGAGCTCCAGGGGGTACTGGTTAGTTCATAATGTTGTTCCCCCTATAGGGTTGCAGATCCCTTTAGCTCCTTGGGTACTTTCTCTAGATCCTCCATTTGGGGCCCTGTGATCCATCCAATAGCTGACTCTGAGCATCCACTTCTGTGTTTAGTGTTTTATTTAATAGTTCATAATATGGCAATTTTTATTTGAATTAGGGTGTTTAATTGCATTGTTGTGTGGTGATGTATGTGTTTCATGGCACACATATGTGGTAGTCATAGAAACTACATCATGACCAAGAAGCAGTTGGGGAGGAAAGGGTTTATTCAGCTTACACTTTCCACATTGCTGTTGATCACCAAGGGATACCAGGACTGGAACTCAAGCAGGTCAGAAAACAGGAGCTGATGCAGAGACCATAGAGGGATGTTACTTACTGGCTTGCCTCCCCTGGCTTGCTCAGCCTGCTCTCTTATAGAGCCCAAGACTACCAGCCCACAGATGGTCCCACCGACAAGGGGCCCTTCCCACTAGATCACTAATTGAGAAAATGCCTTACAGCTGGATCTCATGGAGGCATTTCCTCAACTGAAGCTCCTTTCTCTGTGATAGCTCCAGCCTGTGTCAAGTTGACACAAAACTAACCAGTACACACTGGGTATTCAGAATCAAACTTCTGTTTACATGCTTATAGGACAGAATTTTATCTGATGGATGATCTCTTCCAACTAATTCTAATATTTCATAAAATGTATTCAACTTAATCTTTTCAAGCTGAGCTTTATTTTCACCTACTCATACTGCTTTTATTTTTTAATTAATTTCAAGAATTGGCAAACGTAATATGAGTGATATAATAAAAAGAACTGTAATAATTGAATATTCAAATCAGAAAATTTATATTAAGTGTTAAGTATTCTTAACTAGTCTAATATAATATCAAAGCTTGAATTAAGTTGTAGACTTTGGTGTAGCTCTTCCAGTTTTAGTTAAAAAAATACCTGATAATTTTTGGATTAGACAGTAGTACAGATGTGTAATAGCTTCAAGAAGGAAACACACCTTATACCACAGGATAAAGCTTATCTGTGGTTGTTGAGAAAGTCACTGATCATTCAAAATGTCATCAGAACCTATTTTATTGCTACACTCTTTAGTTGAATAGTATGATTTCAGGTTATTCTGGAACCATGGCCTATTGAGTCTCACATCTTTCATCATTCAAACATCATCTGATTTGGGTTCCACATCATGGAATGGTCCTTAAGTCCAATCAGAGACCATGAAACACTCAGGCCTAATTGGTCTGAAATCAAATCCATTCCATTAGTGTTCAGTGAAGTTTAAGAAAGAGGAAGCAGAAAAGAGTGGAAGTGTTAGAGGAATAGAGAACACCAAGAAAACAAGGCCTTATAAACACAGCAAGACCAACACACATGAACTCACAAGCAATAAGGCAGCACACAGGCCTGTATGGCTCTGCATCAGTGGAATCTTAGAGATGAAAGAAGGGGTCACATGTCCCAATCCTGATCCTTAGCCCTGAATCTATCTCTTATTGATAAAAACTTGCTAGTGAAAAATTGATGTTCTCCAACAAAGACCCACTGAGAAAATTTTTCTTAAAAGTAGGCCACATGCCAGGCAGTAGAAGTAAACAGAAAACAAACTCTACAGTATTATATAAGGTTCCCCCAATGCACACACTGGAACCAAGGATCCAGATACATTTGTGTATTTAGATCACGTGAGTTCTGGTTCTTGTTTTTATGGGACCCATGAGTGTGTAAAGGAGTGAACCCCTGCATCTCTGATGTTTCCTTTACCTTTTGTTAGGCTCTTCTCTTGGTTTCTATTGTCCTTTTTTAACTTGTCTGATTTTGTTCATCTGATCTTATTTTATTATTACTCCTAAGAAGCCTGTTTGTTTTCTAAAGAAAGAAATGGAGTAGTACCAGATAGGAGGAGGGTAGTGAAGAACAAGAAGGAGTAGAAGGAGGGAAATTTGTAATCAGTACATAATGTAAGTGAAAAAATATCTTCTACTTCAAAAAAAGAAAAATGTCTGAAATATGAAGGAATGTTGGTATGCCAGTTCATCCTCAATTATCTAGACCATATCTGCTTTAAAAATAAATAAATATTTTCTTTTTTATTTTGTTTTTTTATATATATATTTTATTAGGTATTTTCCTCATTTACATTTCCAATGCTATCCCAAAAGTCCCCCATACCCTTCCCCCACTCCCCTACCCACCCACTCCCACTTTTTGGCCCTGGCATTCCCCTGTACTGGGACATATGCAGGTTGCAAGTCCAATGGGCCTCTCTTTCCAGTGATGGCCGACTAGGGCATCTTTTGATACATATGCAGCTAGAGTCAAGAGCTCCGGGGTACTGGTTAGTTCATAATGTTGTTCCACCTATAGGGTTGCAGATCCCTTTAGCTCCTTGGGTACTTTCTCTAGCTCCTCCATTGGGAGCCCTGTGATCCATCCAATAGCTGACTGTGAGCATCCACTTCTGTGTTTGCTGGGCCCCGGCATAGTCTCACAAGAGACAGCTACATCTGCGTCCTTTCAATAAAATCTTGCTAGTGTATGCAATGGTGTCAGCGTTTGGAAGCTGATCATGGGAAAAAAATGCTCAACATCCTTAATCATCAGGGAAATGCATATCAAAACAACCCTGAGATTCCACCTCATACCAGTCAGAATGGCTAAGATCAAAAATTCAGGTGACAGCAGATGCTGGCGTGGATGTGGAGAAAGAGGAACACTCCTCCATTGTTGGTGGGATTGCAGGCTTGTACAACCACTCTGGAAATCAGTCTGGAGGTTCCTCAGAAAATTGGACATAGTACTACCAGAGGATCCAGCAATACCTCTCCTGGGCATATATCCAGAAGATGCCCCAACTGGTAAGAAGGACACATGCTCCACTATGTTCATAGCAGCCTTATTTATAATAGCCAGAAGCTGGAAAGAACCCAGATGCCCCTCAACAGAGGAATGGATACAGAAAATGTGGTACATCTACACAACGGAGTACTACTCAGCTATTAAAAAGAATGAATTTATGAAATTCCTAGCCAAATGGATGGAACTGGAGGGCATCATCCTGAGTGAGGTAACACATTCACAAAGGAACTCACACAATATGTACTCACTGATAAGTGGATATTAGCCCAAAACCTAGGATACCCAAGATATAAGATACAATTTCCTAAACACATGAAACTCAAGAAAAATGAAGACTGAAGTGTGGACACTATGCCCGAATGTATTCTTTTGAGGGTGGCTCAGTTTCAGAGAGCTCCGAAAGGTTAGCTAATCATTACCCCAAATCTTCTATAAGAGTCCCCGTCCTCCATCCAATGTTTGCCCATGGTTATCTGCATTTGTTTCAGTCAGATACTAGGTAGAACCTCTCAGAGGACAGTTATGCTAGGCTCCAGTCTGTAAGCATAACTGAGTGTCATTAATAATGCCGTGAATTGGTTCATGAACAATAGATTGGTCTAAAGTTGTGCTGGTTTTTAGTTGGCTATTCCTTTAATCTCTGATCCATCTTTGTCCCTGCATTTCTTTTAGACAGGACAAATTTGGGATGAAAAGTTTTGTGGTTGGGTAGGGATCTTTATCCCTTCTTTCCCGGGAGGTCCTGCCTGACTGCAGGAGGTGGCCTCTTCAAGTCCCATGTTCCCACTCTTAGGCATCTCAGCTACGGTTACCCGCACTGACTCCTGCGAGCTTCCCCTGTCCCAGGTCTCTGAGACTTCCTATATTCAAATTTATTCTCTGCTTTTCCAATAGCTACATAGCAGTTCCTTCAACTTCAGAATCCCCCTCTTTGAAATGAACAAAATATTTTGAACAACTACATCTGTTGCAGTCTCACAGATGGCCTTTTGTGCCTTTTTCTGAGTTTATCTATAATTATGTATGACACTGTTTTTCCTTGGAAGTGAAATGAATGCACTGAAGCCTTATACTTGAACTTGAATTCAAAGATGCTCAACAAGGTTAAAGGTAAAAAGCTATAATCAGCACTAAATACCTAGCAGTAAGGCTAAGAAAATTATTTTTAACATTTTCTGCTGCCACAGGAGTCATCAAGATATCGTTGCAGAACGTCACAAAGAGATGTGTTTCAACACGCTCTTTCTCCAGAGCCAAATACTGTGTCTTGTCCATTATTTAGCCATAACATACTATATAATGTACCAAGTACCTACTTCACAGTTTTACAAATAATAAAAAAGAAACTAGAAAAGATTAATTTTATTATTAGTAGTAAATATCTTAATTAGCATATTAATTAGAAAGTATATATTTCATTGTGAAATTTTAAATTACAAATTCTCTTTCTGTTTGTATGTCTATGTAATATATAAATATATTATTCATATTACATATTATATTAGTCAAAGGATAACTTTCTGGAGTCAAGTCTCCTCTTTAACATATAGATTGTTCCAAGGGACCAAACTCAGGACATGAGGATATTGTTTGTGTGGGATGTGCTTTACCTCTGTAGCATTCCTCTGGTCATTGTTAGGACATTCTCATACATATATAATAGCTTTTGTGCATACTCATTCTCTTTCTGTTAACTATTTAACTGGGTCTCTCTCACTGTTTCTATTAAGTTGTAAGTGAATACAAAACAACCTACTTTATACATTTGTGGCGCAGTGGTGTGTGACATGTGTTTGTGTAGAATTGACGTGATATGTGTTTGGCTACGTGCATAGAGAAACCAGTTTACTTAATTTTTTTTCTTTTCCATTTTTTATTAGGTATTTAGCTCATTTACATTTCCAATGCTATACCAAAAGTCCCCTATACCCACCCACCCCCAATCCCCTACCCACCCACTCCCCATTTTTGGCCGTGGTGTTCCCCTGCACTGGGGCATATAAAGTTTGCGTGTCCAATGGGCCTCTCTTTCCAGTGATGGCCGACTAGGCCATCTTTTGATACATATGCAGCTAGAGTCAAGAGCTCCGGGGTACTGGTTAGTTCATAATGTTGTTCCACCTATAGGGTTGCAGATCCCTTTAGCTCCTTGGGTACTTTCTCTAGCTCCTCCATTGGGAGCCCTGTGATCCATCCATTAGCTGACTGTGAGCATCCACTTCTGTGTTTGCTAGGCCCCGGCATAGTCTCACAAGAGACAGCTACATCTGGGTCCTTTCGATAAAATCTTGCTAGTGTATGCAATGGTGTCAGCGTTTGGATGCTGATTATGGGGTGGATCCCTGGATATGGCAGTCTCTACATGATCCATCCTTTCATCTCAGCTCCAAACTTTGTCTCTGTAACACCTTCCAAGGGTGTTTTGTTACCACTTCTAAGGAGGGGCACAGTGTCCACACTTCAGTCTTCATTTTTCTTGAGTTTCATGTGTTTAGGAAATTGTATCTTATATCTAGGGTATCCTAGGTTCTGGGCTAATATCCACTTATCAGTGAGTACATATTGTGTGAGTTCCTTTGTGAATGTGTTACCTCACTCAGGATGATGCCCTCCAGTTCCATCCATTTGGCTAGGAATTTCATAAATTCATTCTTTTTAA
The DNA here is from genome assembly GCF_000001635.26 of Mus musculus. NCBI lineage: Eukaryota > Metazoa > Chordata > Mammalia > Rodentia > Muridae > Mus > Mus musculus. The sequence continues at coordinate 20,598,014 of NC_000081.6, forward strand.
TAGCTGAGTAGTACTCCATTGTGTAGATGTACCACATTTTCTGTATCCATTCCTCTGTTGAGGGGCATCTGGGTTCTTTCCAGCTTCTGGCTATTATAAATAAGGCTGCTATGAACATAGTGGAGCATGTGTCCTTCTTACCAGTTGGGGCATCTTCTGGATATATGCCCAGGAGAGGTATTGCTGGATCCTCTGGTAGTACTATGTCCAATTTTCTGAGGAACCTCCAGACTGATTTCCAGAGTGGTTGTACAAGCCTGCAATCCCACCAACAATGGAGGAGTGTTCCTCTTTCTCCACATCCACGCCAGCATCTGCTGTCACCTGAATTTTTGATCTTAGCCATTCTGACTGGTGTGAGGTGGAGCTATATTACTCCATGTGCAGATTATTTTTCTTGTGCACGCACGCACGCACACACACACACACACACACACACACACACACCATGTACATGCTTGGTGCCTGCTTTAGGTCAGAAGAAGTCATGTACTGTTTCTCTTGAAACTGGAGCTACAGATGGTTTTGAACCAGCATATATATGCTGGGTACCAAACCTGGGTGCTCTACCAAATTAGCACTCTTAACCATTGGGCCATCACTCTAACCTTCAAGTTATATATATATATATATATTATTTTCACTCCATTCTCCTTCTTTTACTTTTGAAAATTATAAAATTATCTGCAATGAACATATCTTTCATTTTTAAGAAGAAAGCTATGTAAAATAAAAACCTCATAATTCTTTTAGTGAAAAGAATTGGCAAGTATATTTCTTTGTATAATGCAACATTTTCTGAGCTTCTCATAGTTACTATAGAGACACATTGAGTTTATTGGCCATCTACTACAAAGTGCTCTTCAGTGTTTACCAGCTATATTTAAAGGGATGCTCCCACTGAAGAAAGCTTCATTTAGAATGATATTTTATAGTAATCCCATGTGTCAATGATGCATCAGGAATAGAAACTCCAAAATTGCATGCCTTGTTCATATACAACTCAAGGTACGTAAACACATATGGAAAAACAAATTTAGCATCAAATTTAAAGATGTTCCTTGCAGAGCAGTTATTTTCATCAGCGCCCTCATTTCTGTGTCATAGCTGATATACAAGCACCCAGCTTCCTGTGTGAATATAGATATGTATCTGCTTCATGCAGACATGCACATGAAATAGCTGAAGACTGCATCTATGTTTACAGTTATCAAGCAAGATATCTAGATGAATATTTTTAAACTTCACTTTAAAAAACTGTATTTACTTAGACTTTTATTTTTATCAGTCATAAGCCTTTGATTCCTCCCTGACATTGGATTTATGACATTTTGTACTCTTTATTATTGCTACAATTGGAAGTATAAAAAGTCATTGTGAATTGTACCAGCATATTTTAACGTAAAATACCTTACATATTATTAAGTCCATACAGTGTCTTCTAATTGAAGAGAAGCATCCACTGGGTTTTGTGATATAACTCAGAGATTTTGCTGAAGCTAATATGAGAAAAAACACTACCACAAGCTCTGGTTTCAATTCTATGCCTAACTATAGTACAAACACATGCTTACTACATGTCAGGCCCTGTGCTTGTTACAGAAGATTCAATATTATGTTCTATGGGTTAGTGTTTACTAGGAACCCTCAGCTTAATGAAGTACAACCAAATAACATACTACCCAATCAGATAGCTATATATCAAAGGACACAACAAACACACAAAAGTGAATGGAGATCCAGGATATAGCCAATGGACAAAGGTGACAGAAAAGACAGAAGAACCTGGTTAGAGATGCCATAGATTTTTACTTTGCTCCTATTTATTATTTTTGTTTTGTTATACTTTTGCATTGTGTGTATCTAGTAGTTTGTACAGAGAACAGGCAGTTATTTTTCACATGGTCTATGATATTGTAAAGTAGTGCTACAGAAAGCTGAGGGGCTACCATGGATATACAAAGGCATCCACTGAGAAAATGACATAAAGTTACTGTCTCAAAGACAGAGCAGTGGTACTCAGAGCCTATTGAACATTACAGGGCATTCACATGCAAATAGTCTATTGCAATGAAGAGCAAAGTGCCAAAATTGAAAATATTCTCAGAGTGCTAAGAAAATGAAAATAATTCAATATTTCCTATTATAGGAGATATTCAACAGGCATTACACAGGTCAAGGATCAGTTTAAATATATGGTGCTTCGTTGTTCAAAACACCTTAATTCGCAAAGCATATGAGAAATAATGTCTCACAGAAAGCAGCATTCCATAATCCACACTGATCTTCTTTTCTGTGTATTTCATCATTTTTCAGACTCTATGCCTGGACAGAGATGCCACTGATAAACATTCATACTGTCTGCACTCACAGTGCCTTTGCCTCACTAGCGCAAGGTGATATAAAGAGAGACACTCTTTTATGGTTTTGATCTTTGCTTGAGTAGAATTGTACACATCGATCTAAACCATCTGACCCTGACCCTCGCTAGTCATAGCTATCTGCTTACATCTTAATTTATAAATGCAATTATTTAAACGTGACTCAAGTCTTCATATAGCTTTGACCATTATACTTAACAATGTAGATATATACCAAGTATTTTTGCATACAATGGCTATAGTGCTTAACCAATTAATTTAGACACATTTTCATCTCTAAGGAACGTCCAGTGCATGTGTATCCCATTGTCGGCATCATCATCCTCATGATCCCTGGTCCACTGCAATTCCAGTCCATATGTCTACAAATGGAAGGTACCAGCCCCATATTTGATAATCAGGTAGAACAACGTGCAACACTCAGGAAAAGATTTATACTGAGTGTTAAATTTTTATTTTAATTAAAGATACAACTTACAAATAGCCAAGGAAAAGTCTGAACCAGGGAGTCATTAAAGTGGACAAGCTTAGCCATAGTTTCTTTTTAGGCCGTAGATGATTTTGTTGTAATTTTGCCTCACTTGAAAGCTGCACCTGATGCTTAGTGTCTCGAATGTTTCTGGGCCTTGCTTACCTCGTGCTTATCAATCCCACAGCGCCTGTACCTCATGGAAGTCCAGGCTGACACCATCATTGGCTCCCTTTTCTATTCCTCTGGAATTTGGAACTCAGTCAGTGTTCCCAAAGATTCTGGGGAAAAAATAAATAAATAAAAGAAAGGACAAATTTCTTTACATAACTGCACATTCAGTAAAGGCACAAACTATCCATTTTAGAAATTAGAAATACATGGATTTGTGTAATTTTCACAGGAAATACAGATTTAATCAACATGCTTTAGCTGAAATAGGGAGTTTTAAAATGCAGGTAGATATGGAAATGTGAAATAACTGAATCTAAAGCCCTCCCCATACACTAAAAATAAATATCCCTTGAGAAAAGGCATAACAATCAGAAAACACTGAATTGTAGCTAATGAATACACTTATAATATATTTATTTTGCTTCACACAGATAGACATTGGGTTTAAGACAATCACAAACGTCATCATCTACCTCTGAAGAATTAAAGATGTGAAGATTCAAGTTGTGTTACCACTAGGCGGGGATGGGCAAGAATATTAACTTCACTAGAAATCTCTGAGAGCAGAAAGTAGCACAGTAGGGAACAGGTACTTTGACAACACAGAGAAGTTTGCCTTAGCCGAGATCCTCATGTACACATTAGCACATCCTCAAAGTAGTCACAGCACACATAACTGCAAGTCTTCAATAAATGCATTCCGGAAACTGCTTGTCTTATTAGCACACGTCTGCCTACCATTGGGAAAGTTGACAAGTGTTTAGAGTCAGATCGGCAGATCCTCTCTTTGTCATCAAAAAACCCAGTTACCTATTGAATTCCACCCATTTCTAGTCGAATAGCAAAGTCTCAGTTCTGACTTTTCTCTGATTCCCAATGTTTCCTCTTTCTGTTAAGTCTTCTGCTATTGTCTTGCACTTGTTCAGGGATTCAAAGTACAATGCACTCATTTATGTTTTCTGCTTTAAGGCTGGGACAGACTCCAACCATTCCTTTGTAGCTGATGAACATTATTAATAAACTTAGTAAAACTTAGTCACATAGAAGTTATTGAGGGGCCATTTTCAAAGTGAAATAATTAATTCTTAGAAATAGATTTTATTACCAATGAACTCATTCATAATCTACAAGTAGAACAGATGCATTTCTCTTTAATTAGTAAAATAAATAACATCATGGAATAATTCATTAAAACATGGTAGGGCAGATGTGTCAATGTTTCCCAACTACATTTTCCCCGAGAAATTACATAGATAATATGCATAAAATACACCTTACTGAATCTTCAACTTGCTGATTAAAATGAGGTATGCCAGGTAATTTTAAGATCTAATTTTGACAGGTGTTGAGTGTCTGCACTGAAAAAAAGAGGAATTCAGCGGTTCACGGTAAGCAAAGTGTGAAATGGCAGGATGAATGGTATGTTAAGCAGGAATTCATAACCCTTTGCTGAAATGGAGTTCTCTAAGAATGGCATATTCTTTGGAAGCCAGGGCTAGTATACCTTCTAAACAACTATGAAATTTTTTGAATTTCTTTACATAAGGAAAACAAAAATCTAGTTACACTCCAAAATCCTATTCCAAAGAGAATGAAAATTGTCATTTATCTTGTGTCTTGACTCCCTGGAATAGGTTTTCTGAGATAAAATGACTTCAATACAAGCACTGAAAGACAGCTCATTTTAAGAATGATTGCTAAATTAGGTGGGCCTTTGGGATAAATGGACTGTTAAATATCTCTGTGTGGTAATGAGTTCTTTACTGAGGCCAATATTTAAATGATTATTAATTACCCTCTTTTAGGCTGTAATTACTTTTTTTCTCTAATATATTCACATGCATATATGTTTATGATATAACTTTCTTAAAATTTGTTTCTAGCACATAACAGAGTACAATAATATGATTATGTAATTCTATATTATGTTTGGTCCAAAATTATGGGCCACTATTTATGGGAAGGTGTAAAGATCAAAGGGAGTTCTTGCCTTGTGGAACCGATTGCTTATTCATACCACATTCTCTTCTATAGCATCTATTGAGGTATCACAGCATTACATGCAAATTAAAATGCTTTAAGTAAACTAATAAAATCTCTGAAAAACGTGAACAGTTATATAGGTCAGGTGGTAAATTAGTAAGAGTCAGATGTTGTATTTGAATGTGTTTATATTAGAAAAGAAAAAGACATGGAAGAGAAGAAGGTAATGGAAAAAATTGACTAAATTCTGTGAGTGCTGGATATATAGTCGAGAGAATAGCCCTTGCCATGTTAGAAACAAACATACAAGAAAATGATAAAATGCCTTTACTCCAACCTCAGTTGTGAGGCTCATTGGAACATTAATTCTATAATATTGAGATGTTACCCTTCGCATTTGAAAGTAAAATTTAAAATAGCCAAAAGAAAATTCTAAGATGTTAACAATTTTCCTGGGTGGGAGCTCTGCAATTAGGAAGAATGACTCTTATCCTGAGTAACAATGTAAAACTGGCCAGCGAAAACAGAAACTGATCTCCATAAGGGAGTAATGAATAGGATCACTTAAACAGAGCTAGGACTTGAAGCAGGAATACTATAGACCTACAGATACAAGGAGCTATTGGAAATAACACCGAAACTGTCAGAATCCTTGGAAGGTATACAATGAAGGTTTTAGAGGAAAGAAAATTTTGGGGAATTACGAGCTAAATTGGTAATGTTAGGAGTATGTTCTAAAGAATATGCACAATAATAATAATAATAATAATAATAATGAGTTTGATAAAACACATGAAGTCATATATACTTTCTCACCTACTATGAATATATGATACATATATGCATGAGAATGATACATTTATATCACCATCATTTATGTTATATGCACATTATTTCCCAATTTGTTATGCATATTCCTAAAATGTAATTTGTTGAAGACATTTAGGGAATATACATTACGTGTTAGATTCTCTGGGTGCAACTTAATTAAACCTTACCATATTGCTGCTAATGTCCATAGATTTTTGAAGAGAAAAAATTAAGAAAGCTCTAGGCCACCTAGCATATGTGGTATAAGGAGTGAGGGTAGTCCAGTCTATTCCCAAGTTCAAGAATTGATTTTGTTTGTTAGGATTTTGATGTGAGAGAATGTCATTTACAGCCCATGCTGGCCTAGAACTTACTACATAGCTCAGGGTAGCCTTAAACCTACCCCAGCTTTCCTCATTTGGCGTCCTAAAGCTTATATTACAGATATGGGGCAAGGCACCTGTGCATGATAATGTCAATGGTTCTATAATGTGTGTCAACAGAGACCATTTTGCAGGTAGAGATATCTTCTCATTTTCATAAAGTACATCACAAAGTATATTGTAAATTATCTATTCAAGCCTAGCAGAAGCAATTTAAAGAGAAATAGCTATAAGATAACCAGGGATTATGCTGCTTCAGTAAAGTGAATATATTATTTTTACCTTCAAATTCTATGACAGCTCAACTGATGTGTATTATATGTTAGGTTGCCAGTACACACACACTTTCTCCCTTGCTGAGCTGGTTTGAAGTCCAGTTAGAAATTGGTTGGACACTGTCAAGGTATTGGTTATTATACTATGCTGGTTATTTTGTGGTTTGCATGCAGCATAGCTGTGTAAGACATTTGGTAGTTTCCTCCTTTGGGAATTTGCATGATACCTGATGAAAGCTAATTCTTAGGGAGTAGATTCTTAGTGCAGAACTAAGTGAGAGACCTCTAAGCCCTCTTTCTGAAATACCTGGTGGCTTCTGCCACACAGACAAACTGTCCACTCCTGGGAGCAAGCAAGGACAATGACAATAGCCTGTGGTGTTTGCCAAGTCCAACTCTGTAGATGTTAGTGTGTGTTCTGGAGTAAATGAAGAAACTCAAAATGTAAGAAGGGATCCAGGAAAAGAAGTGAGGAGTAAAGATAGGAATAGCATGGTGCAAGAGTTCTGAATAGGAAATGGAGCTCTAATTATGTAGGGGTGAGAAAAAGAAATATGAAAACTCTGAAATCTCATTTATAAATAATTTTTGTCCCAAAATGTCATATATATATGTATATATATATATATATATATGTGTGTGTGTGTGTGTGTGTGTGTATGATTTTCATTTTCTGATTGATGAGCTCCTTCAATTTTCTTTTCAAAGTAGACATTACTTTTCCACCTCTATGTGTTCACGTAAATATTTTTTGAGAAACCAAACAATCAACTTTTAATTTCTCTTTTGTTATCTCCCAAACACTTTCACTTTTTTCTATAGTATTTAGTAAGCTGAAATCTCCTTAAAAAAGCCAAAGGGCTCAAGTGAGGATGCTTCAATCCCACTTGGAAAGGAGAAGAAAGCAATCATGGGTGAGGGACTAAGAGCAGAGAGAGGGAGAGGGGGAGAGGGAGAGGGAGGGGGAGGGGGAGCAGGAGGGGGAGAGAGAGGGGGGGAGGGAGAGGGAAAGAGAGAGAGAGAGAGAGAGAGAGAGCTGAGTGGGAGAGGGGAGGGGGAGGGGAAGGGGACCATGATCATGTACCAGGGGCAGGGAAGAGGAGAGAAACCCTTAGGGCCAGCAGAAAGAATAGAAATCTGCAACTTTGGGATAAGCGCAAGGTGGGGGACCCTCTAGAAAGAACCAGAGACCTGGGAGGTGAGTGACTCTCAATACTCAGAGGGAGGGACCTTAGAAGAAATGCCCTATGGTGAGAAGAGGGAACTTGAAAAGCCCATCTCTGAAAAAAAAAAAAAAAACAAAAAAACAAAAAACAAAAAACAAGGCATCAAGTGGAGGCATGAGTGACCCAGAATTGTTCCTATCTAAAAGAACTGCAGGTTTGCAAAGCCAGACACTATTGCAGATGGCAAGAAGTGCTTGCTGACAGGAGCCTGATATAGCTGTCTCCTGACAGGCTCTGCCAGAGCCTGACAAATACAGAGGCAGTTGCTCACAGCCAACCATTGGACTGAGCACAGGGTCCCCAATGGAGCAGTTAGAGAAAAGAACGAAGGAGCTGAAAGGGTTTGCAACCCATAGAAAGAACGACAATATCGACCAAACAGAACCCCCACACACACCCTCAGAGCTCCCAGGAACTAAACCACCAACCAAAGAGTACACATGGAGAGTCCCATGGCTCCAGAGGCATATGTAGCAGAGGATGGCATTGTTGGAGATCAATGGGAGGAGAGGCTCTTGGTCCTGGGAATTCTTGATGCCAGAGTGTAGTGGAATGCCAGGGAGGGGAGATGGGACTGGGTCGGTAGGGGGAGCACCTCATGGAAGCAGGAGAAGGGAGGATGGAATAGGGGGTTTCCAGAGAGGAAACTGGGAAAGGGGATAACATTTGAAATGTAAATGAATAAAATATCCAAAAAGAAAAATAAATAAATAAATAAAGTAAGTAAGTAAGTAAGTAAATAAATAAATAAAGTAACTGCAGGGACAAAAATGGAGAAGAGACTGAGGGAAAGGGAACCAGCGACCAGCACAAATTGGTATCTACCTCAAGGCCTAACCCTATTAATGATGGCTTACAGACAGGAGCATATCATGGCTGTCCTCTGAGAGGCCCACCAGCAGCTGACTGAGACAGATGCAGATACTTACACCCAATTAGTGGTCTGAAGTCAGGGACTCCTGTGGAGAATTAGGGAAAGGCTGGAAGAAGTTGAAGAGAAGGGTAACCCCATATGATGACTCAACTAACCTGGACCCCTGAGAACTCTCAGATACTGAGTAGCATACAGTAGTTGATATGATGCCCCAGACATATCTGGAGGACTGACTGGTCTGGCCTCTGTTAGAGAAGATGCACCTAACTCTAAAGAGACTTGAGGCCCCAGGAATAGGGAAGCCTAGTATGAGGTGTGGGGAACATCCTCTTGGAGACAGGGCAGTGGGAAGGCAGAATGAATGGGGTGTCAAACTGTCAGGGCAGATCTGGAGGGGTATAATGAAAGGACTGTAAAAATGATTAAAGATAAATATTAAAAGTAAAAAAGAAGGAAAAATGAAAGAAAATCCATTAGTAGTTGCATTTAGAGATCTCCCAATTCCTGTGACTTTCTTTTTTTTAAATATTTTTTTATTTCATATTTTTATCAATTACATTTCCAATGCTATCCCAAAAGTTCCCCTTACCCTCCCCCCCCCCCACTTCCCTACCTACCCAATCCGATTTTTTGTCCCTGGCGTTCCCCTGTACTGGGGCATATAAAGTTTGCATGTCCAATGGGCCTCTCTTTCCAGTGATGGCCGACTAGGCCATCTTTTGATACATATGCAGCTAGAGTCAAGAGCTCCGGGGTACTGGTTAGTTCATAATGTTGTTCCACCTATAGGGTTGCAGATCCCTTTAGCTCCTTGGGTACTTTCTCTAGCTCCTCCATTGGGAGCCCTGTGATCCATCCACTACTTAACTGTGAGCATCCACTTCTGTGTTTGCGAGGCATAGTCTCACAAGAGACAGCTATATCTGGGTCCTTTCAGCAAAATCTTGCTAGTGTATGCAATGGTGTCAGCGTTTAGAAGCTGATTATGGGGTGGATCCCTGGATATGGCAGTCTCTAGATGGTCCATCTTTTCGTCACAGCTCCAAACTTTGTCTATGTAACTCCTTCCATGGGTGTTTTGTTCCCAATTCTAAGGAGGGGCATAGTGTCCACACTTCAGTCTTCATTCTTCTTGAGTTTCTTGTGTTTAGCAAATTGTATCTTATATCTTGGGTATCCTAAATTTTTGGGCTAATATCCACTTATCAGTGAGTACATATTGTGTGCGTTCCTTTGTGATTGTGTTACCTCACTCAGGATGATGCCCTCCAGGTCCATCCATTTGGCTAGGATTTTCATAAATTCATTCTTTTGAATAGCTGAGTAGTACTCCATTGTGTAAATGTACCACATTTTCTGTATCCATTCCTCTGTTGAGTGGCATCTGGGTTCTTTCCAGCTTCTGGCTATTATAAATAAGGCTACTATGAACATAGTGGAGCATGTGTCCTTCTTACCGGTTGGGACATCTTCTGGATATATGCCCAGGAGAGGTATTGCTGGATCCTCCAGTAGTACTATGTCCAATTTTCTAAGGAACCGCCAGACTGATTTCCAGAGTGGTTGTACAAGCTTGCAATCCCACCAACAATGGAGGAGTGTTCCTCTTTCTCCACATCCTCGCTAGCACCTGCTGTCACCTGAATTTTTGATCTTAGCCATTCTGACTGGTGTGAGGTGGAATCTCAGGGTTGTTTTGATTTGCATTTCCCTGATGATTAAGGATGTTGAACATTTTTTCAGGTGCTTCTCTGCCATTCAGTATTCCTCAGGTGAGAATTGTTTGTTCAGTTCTGAGCCCCATTTTTAATGGGTTTATTTGATTTTCTGGAGTCCACTTTCTTGAGTTCTTTATATATATTGGATATTAGTCCCCTATCTGATTTAGGATAGGTAAAGATTCTTTCCCAATCTGTTGGTAGTCTTTTTGTCTTATTGACAGTGTCTTTTGCCTTGCAGAAGCTTTGCAGTTTCATGAGGTCCCATTTGTCAAATCTCCATCTTACAGCAAAAGCCATTGCTGTTCTATTCAGGAACTTTTCCCCTGTGCCCATATCTTCAAGGCTTTTCCTCACTTTCTCCTCTATAAGTTTCAGTGTCTCTGGTTTTATGTGAATTTCCTTGATCCACTTAGATTTGACCTTAGTACAAGGAGATAGGAATGGATCAATTCGCATTCTTGCAGATGATATGATAATATATATAAGTGACCCTAAAAATTCCACCAGAGAACTCTTAAACCTGATAAACTGCTTTGGTGAATTAGCTGGATATAAAATTAACTCAAACAAGTCAATGGCCTTTCTCTACACAAAGAATAAACAGGCTGAGAAAGAAATTAGGGAAACAACATCCTTCTCAATAGTCACAAATAATATAAAATATCTTGGCATGACTCTAACTAAGGAAGTGAAAGATCTGTATGATAAGAACTTCAAGTCTCTGAAGAAAGAAATTAAAGAAGATCTCAGAAGATGGAAAGATCTCCCATGCTCATGGATTGGCAGGATCAACACTGTAAAAATGGCTATCGTTCCAAAAGCAATCTACAGATTCAATGTAATCCCCATCAAAATTCCAACTCAATTCTTCAACGAATTAGAAAGAGCAATCTGCAAATTCATCTGGAATAACTAAAAACCTAGGATAGCAAAAACTCTTCTCAAGGATAAAAGAACCTCTGGTGGAATCACCATGCCTGACCTAAAGCTTTACTACAGAGCATTGTGATAAAAACTGCATGGTACTAGTACACTGACAGACAAGTAGACCAATGGAATAGAATTGAAGACCCAGAAATGAACCCACACACCTATGGTCACTTGATCTTCAACAAGGGAGCTAAAACCATCCAGTGGAAGAAAGACAGCATTTTCAACAAATGGTGCTGGCACAACTGGTTGTTATCATGTAGAAGAAAGATAATCGATCCATTCCTGTGACTTTCATGACAATAAGATCTTGGTAGTTATTCTATAGGCAACTTAAATGGTAACTGATGATAAATACTTTCATTACTCATTATTGTAAGGACAGATGTTGTTTTGAGAATAGAGTCTTTGGCTAAACTGCATTTCTGTGTTGTAGTAAGGGAGTCTTCTAAAATATTGTCAAGCTACATAATGTTTTGTGAATGAAACAATACCTGAGCTATTTACAATGCTATGACTTCCTATTAATTTCTTTCTGCTTTTGCTTAGCTATTTATCTACCAAGTAGACATATCTGGAATCCTTCAAAAAGAAATGTGAACACCAAAGTGCCATTATATGCTTTTACTTCACTCTGACCTCTGTATTCCTTATAATGCTGGACATATTTTTCTATTACACTTTTTCTATAGAATTATTTTATAATATATCTCAATATTACAAAAAGATGTTGTGAAGCAGAATAAATTCGGAAACATTATGGTTCCACCAAGTAAAAGAGTTAGATGAAAACCCTAAGTATATCATTAACAAACTCATCAACACAATACATTCATCTATGACATAAACTAACAGATTTTAATCAAATATTTCATATCCTTTTATCAATAATTTTATAGTATACATTTTAACACATAAATCTTTTAAGGTGATCACAAATCTATTTTATATGAGGTCATAGATAAAACAAATTAAATGGCAGTATCCTGATAGGTACAAATGCCTTCTCACAAATACCAAAGTCTATTAACACTGACATCTAAACGAATCAAAATGGCAATTATGTGACAGTCAATTTTAAGAACTTCTTACTGTCAGACATGAGGGTAGAAGCAGCTACCTGCTTCTTTTAGGATGCATATTCTTCTTTGATGTTTCTACATTCAGTGCTATCAGAAAATACAGCATGCTTTTATAATATTGTATAAACTAAACAAAAAACTTTACCCCTAAATCTAAGATAAACTATATCATAAAGCATGATTTTATTTCTTCCAAAAACATCAGTAGTTAAGTTTTGTTTAAATCACTATATCATCATTTAGTAGTAGGTGACACTCTTCATGGGGACACATAAGAGATGTTTACTCAATCCAGATAGAAAACTCTTGGCATACCAAAGTATAAGTGCCTCAGAACACTTGTTTCTCTGGGTTGTGTGGCTGGCCTGAGATTGTACTGAGTAGCTCACCTTGTCTGACAATGACTCAACAATCTTTACTACCTCTATCCCTCTGTACACAAAGGGAGCCTTTGCAAACAGTACTTGCAGGGTCTCCCTAAAGCTATTTTGAGGTACTGAGTTGATATTACAACATCTCTGCAGTATGAAAAATGTCACCTCCCTTCAGAACACCCCGTTTCACTTTCCTATTAATACCCTGCCTTAATATATCCTGTTACAGGGACAAAGTTTGGAGCAGAGACTGAAGGAATGACCACCCAGGGTTTGTCCCACCTGAGAATCCAACCCATAAACAACCACCAAAACCAGACACTATTGTAGATGCCAAAGAGAGTTTGCTCACAGGAGCCTGATATAGTTCTCTCCTGAGATGCTCTGCCAGTGTCTGACAAATACAGAAGTGGGTGCTCACAGCCATCCATTGGATGGAACACACAGTTCCCAATGAAGGAGCTAGAAAAAGGACGCAAGGAGCTGAAGGGGTTTGTAGTCCCATAGGAGGAACAACAATATGAACTAACCAGTAACCCCAGAGCTCCCTGGGACTAAACCACCAATCAAAGAAAACACATGGTGGGATTCATGGCTCTAGTTGCGTATGTAGCAGAGGATGGCCTAATCAGTCATCAGTGGGAGGAGAGGACCTTGGTCCTGTGAAGGTTCTATGCCCCAGTATAGGGGAATGCCAAGGCCAGGAAGCAGGAGAGGGTGGGTTGGTGAACAAGGGGAGGGGGGAGGGAATAGGGGGTTTTTGGAGGGGAAACTAGAAAAGGGGATAACATTTGAAGTGTAAATAAAGAAAATATCTAATAAAAATGTTAAGAAAAAATATCCTGTTTGTTCTTCACATCCCCTTTATCGCCTTGTGACTAATTCGGCTCCCAACAAAGATGAAACATTTCTCAGAGGAAGCTTCTTCCCAATACCCAGGTGTGAGGACCCATGACTGCCATGATTATTTTCTGGACCCATAACTGTCATGATTATTTTCTGGACCCATAACTGCCATGATTATTTTCTGGACCCATAACTGCCATGATTATTTTCTGGACCCATAACTGCCATGATTATTTTCTGGGATAGCATTTTCTTCTGCTACACATTCAGATAAGCATTTTCAGAGTTTGGTAAACGCAAATAGATTTGGAAACAAAACCCTTATTTTCAACAAGCATAAATATACTTTATTTTTATCCACTGAAATTAATATAGAATAAAACTACAAAAATATAGATCACAGCTAATAACACATTCTCTTACGTAATCAGGATTTTGATGTGTCGCTGTTGGCTACTTTATAATCCTTCCTCTGATTTTGAGTTCTCGATTTATTTAAAAAATAAATACAAGTAACTGTAGCAAAAAGCTAAAAAATTAAGCACACTATGATCATGGAATTATTTTGCCTTTCCTTGTAACCATCATCAAGGCCTAGGTCATCCAAGAAAGCTAGTACAAGAAAACGAACTAGTGTAATTTCATTTCATTTTTTTTTCCACTACGGACTAATGTTTCAAGAGATCTAAAGCAATAAATGTTTAGAAATGTCCCCACCTGAACACAAGGGACCTAGGCGTACTGAGTGTACTCAATGTAGCTACTTACCAAAGTAAAGAAATATAATCAATGCCAAGGAAAGAAGAAAAACTCATAACTGTGAGGTTCAGTCCTCTTCATCTCTGCCACGGACTCAATGATCTGAACACTCAGTTTTGTTGATAGAAAATTTTATTTTAAACCTTGTAAGTACTTTACTATAATAGTCTGTCACTGTAGCATGTTTCTATTACTTGATGGGTTAGTCTTTTTTTGCCTTAAATGTATTGTGCTTGGTGACAATATGGTAATTCTCTGAATTTTGATGAGTTTTATAACACTGTATATTATTATTTTTATAAACAGGAAAGGGTCCTGTCATAATTATCTCCTTGATCCAATATCTAAGTGTTGGGACCAATACAACTCATCCTACATCTGTACATTCATTACAGATGCACCACTGAGAATTGGTTCATTTCACTCTAATCTAATTCTGCCCACATTACTGAGGAGAGGGATTCAAGAAGACATTGCATTAAGCCTACTAAATATGCATAAATCCTTACAATTAAAACTCCACAGGATTTTTTTTTCATGTTAAACATAGAATGTAATTGCTAGTGTCCCTGAACTGTGCTAATGAGAATATTTGTGAAAATTAAATTCTTCTTTGAAACCTCTTTGAAAATTTTACCATGTAATAGCTCAAAACAATTTAAAGAACCTATTAACTCCTTATATTGTGCCTTTTCTCCTATTTCCACATTTCCTAAGCTATATTCTGTCATATTTTTCTTTTTATCATTTACACAGAAGACATCCAGGCCATTGAAAAAAGTAGTGGTGCACTCAGGGCTTTGACTACCACCAATGTTGTTTATTACAATATCACACCTACAAACCCTTCACAAAATTATCAATTTCATAAAGAAATCAGTATATTTTTTGTTTTCAGATATATATATATATGTATATATATATATACAACAATTGTTAGACATTTTATTTTTTATGCTCTAAGATGCAAACTTGAGTGAATATATCTTTTAAACTTTTCAAACGAAGAGATTAGTTGAAATGCCCATCAAAGAGGAGGGAGAACTTGTAGAGACCATATCCAGAGGCTAGGCAAGGTTCCCAGTTGGGGGATGGGGCCACCTACTCATCTCCAAATTTTTAACTCCTGTCTAAAGAAAATACAGGGACAAAGTGTAGAGCAAAGACTGAAGGAAAGACCATTCAGAGACTGCCCCACCTGGGGATCCATCTTATATACAGACACCAAATCCAGACAGATTGCAGATGCCAAGAAGTGCTTGTTGACAGGAGCCTGTTATAGCTTTCTCCTGAGAGGCTCTGCCAGAGCCTGACTAATACAGATGAGGATGCTCTCAGCCAACCATTGGACTTAGCATGGGGTCCCCAAAAGAGGAGTTAGAGAAAGGACTGAAGGAGCTGAAGGGGTTTGAAACTCTGTAGGATGAACTACAATATGAACTAACCAGTAACCCCAGAGCTCTCAGGGACTAAACTACCAACTAAAGAGCACACATGCAGGGACCATGGCTCCAGCCCCATATGTAGAAGAGGATGGCATTGTTGGACATCAATGGGAGGAGAGGCTCTTGGTCCTGGGAAGGCTCAGTTTCCCAGTGTAAGGGAATGCCAGGTCAGGAAGGCAGGAGTGGGTGGATAAGCACCCTCATTGAAGCAGGGAGAAGGGGCATGGGGAAGGGGGGGGGTCCAGAGGGGAAACAGGAAAAGGGGATAACATTTTAAATGTAATTACATAAAATATACAATTAAAAATTCAAGAAAAGATTTGTTTGGGTTCTATCATCTAGGTTGCTGTGAGTTTCACATTAATACATAGAATTTTCTATGTTAAAATAAGCACACGAGCTATTTTTGGAGTATCTTTTGATCATATTAGCATGGTGGATATACAAACATATGCTGTCTCTATTACAACTATATAATTCATCCATTATTTTATTGATACAATTATTACTGTATATTCTTTACCATGGCATTTGTCAGTGTCATGTATTGTTTATATGTAAAGTTTGATAGCACACACAGAGTCTATACTTTTATATCTCACGAAACAGTGAAGGCATACAGCAACATATTCTCCTGGATATGAATATTTTTAAAATACCAACACTTCTAGTCTCTAATTAAATTATATATATATGTGTGTGTGTGTGTGTGTGTGTGTGTGTGTGTGTGTGTGTGTGTATGTGTGTGTGTGTGTGTGTGTGTATGTGTGTGTGTGTGTGTGTGTGTGTGTGTGTGTGTGTGTGTGTGAAAATATAAGGATAGTACATATAGTATATAAGTATATAAGGAAGTACAAGAAATTGTCTTAAATCACTGAATTTTTTAACAGCGTGAGGATGAGTGAAAGAAAGTCACAGGGTACACTAGAAACACACAAAACAAATCCTTAAGGTAAACTGAGTAAATAAAAAAAATGAGAGAGAAATTCATTTACAAGTATTTAAAAATTTCTTAATATTGAATAGGTCTAGAAAAAATGAGTAAGTTATTGAGTTAAGCATTCAATAAAATGGTAAAAAAAAAATGAGTAGATTCCCCAGCACAATGATGGGGAGTGGAGGCTGGAGAAAACATGTAGAACTACAGATAAATACATGTAGGTGACTGAATTCTTTTTGGTTTTTATGTTTTGGGTTTCTCTGTATAGCCCTGGCTGTCCTGGAACTCACTTTGTAGACCAGACTGGCCTCATACTCAGAAATCCACCTGCCTCTGCCTCCCAAGTGCTGGGACTAAAGGCGTGCGCCACCACTGCCCAGCTGGGTAACTGAATTCTTAAAAGTTCCAGAAAGTCCGCATGGAGAAAGCTGAAGCAAGAATTTAAAGGTCAGTTGCCTGTTTCTAGGTCACATATTGGTGTTCAAAATAAGGGTTTGTTTCTTCTTTGGCCAAATAGGACAGAAGATGGAATTAAGTACATAGACACTTAAATACATGCACTAACAGAAAGAGGAGAGTAGCAGAATGTTCTCATTAGCAAAGGGAAATTGAATGTGGTTACTCCTTCTGCTCTAAGAAGCGATAGGGAAAAATGAGACACATCCAAACTGAAAATTCCTAAAAGCATAACAGACATATGTTAACTTAGAAAGAAAAATAAGATCAGCAAACCAAGTAGCAATCGAAAAAATACACAAGTTGTCATTTGTAGCGTTACCTTAGAATACTGCACAGGTAAAACAAGGCACAAATGCACAGGTAACTTTGCTTCATATGCTTAAAATAAACACAGTGATCTGAGGCAGAAAAATGAGAAAAATACATGGTGAACAGGAGCCAAACTTGGTTTTAAGAGATTACTCAACAGCTCATCTCTCATTGGTTTTACAGTTTAATATTTTTGCTGATATATCTGTATGACTTATATACTTGATCTTTTATACCTTTTTGGCTCCCAAATTTAGGAAATGTATATATATATATATATATATATATATATATGACTATGCAATTATTTAAAGAAAAGACAAAATATTACATTGAGTTTGTAACATAGATCTAAGTAAAACATAATTATGAATCATGAGTGATACAGAACACATCTATATTGTTTACCAAGCTATATTTTTGACTATATAATGTCTTATATTACTGACATGTTTATCTATTAAAATGATCCTATTACATTTGTAATTTGAAATCTAAGTAATAACTTATTCAATTCTCAGATATTGACCAGTACTAAAAATTTACACAATATTTTGCGGTATTGATGTTCAAATGAATAAATCTAAAATAGCATTCATAGCCTTTATGACTATATTTTACTCTTTAGGTAGATATAAATTTATAAAGATTATAGAGATGGGTCATGTCTGTGCCTAGCATTGAGAATCTGCTAACTGCTAACTCAGTAGATTTTTTGAGAATGAAAATATCAGATCTACCAGCTGTTATTGCCACAATAGTGACTATGCCCAAAGCTCATTTAGTGTTCTAAAATACCTACTCTGTAAAGTACATTTAACAGTATTCTGAAACATCCCCCAAATTAAATGATATAAATAACATATGTCATCTGAGATTTTGTTACAATTATTCAAATAAAATGAAAATGAACCAAGTACAGTAGAAAGTATTTTCCATTTCACCTTATTACAGCATTTTGATTAACAATACCATTATAACAAGGGAAAAATCCTGAAGAAATTGCCATCAATTTTAGTCTTATTAACAAACACATAAAAGCAATGATTAAATACAAAACAATGTGGTAATGTGGGTTTTTCTGTTTTATTGTATTTCTTTATCCTTCTGTGCATATTAAAAGGAAAAAATGTAATTATCTTCTCCCTTGGTGGCAGGCATAGTATTATATTTTTTTCATTTGAACCATTTATTGTATTAGAGGAACATTTTATGCTTTTTTCTACAAATATTATAATCTTGAAAATTTTCTAATAATACTGTAAACAGATTATATCATCAGTTATATATATGTGAATGGTTTTCATCAGTTATATATATGTGAATGGTTTGTGTGTGTGCCTCATTTTCATCTTTAGTCTTTATATAAATACTATTTGAAACTAAAAATTATTTACATTATTTTCTTCTACCCCTTCCTTATTCATACTGCTCCCATGTACCTATCTTGTTGTCTTTCAAATTAATCATCATAAACATATATACAGTTTTTTAGGTTTGTATAAAGGGCTGAATAAAGGGCAGTGGATAAAGAATTGGTGGACTCTTCACTGGGAAAATCTCTATATCCAGGTCTCAACACTCCTTAGTTTTTCTGTAGTGTGTTGTCTAGGTTAACACCAAATGAGATTTCTCCCTGCAAAGTTAGTATTTTTCTTAACTTGATCATAATTTGTTCAGAATCCTTCCATCTCTTCCTACCTTACTACCTACCTTCCTTCCTTCCTTCCTTCCTTCCTTCCTTCCTTCCTTCCTTCCTTCCTTCCTTCCTTCCTCCCTCCCTCCCTCCCTCCCTCCCTCCCTCCCTCCCTCCCTCCCTCTCTCTCTCTTTCTCCCTTTCTTTCTTTTTCTTTCTTTCTCCCTTTCTCTCTTTCTTTCTTTCTTTCTTTCTTTCTTTCTTTCTTTCTTTCTTTCTTTCTTTCTTTCTTTTTCTTTCTACCACATCTAGCTACAAAGTCTTTTTTTTTTAATACTGCTCTTAAATGAAAACAGGAATATACTATGATTTTTCTCAAGATTCTGGAACATAGGCCTAAATGATAAGAATGTGAAATTGATATATATTGTTGATAGGTAATATCATGGCTGCTCAAAACATTCATTAACTATGAATAACATTGAACAATTATATTTCACATATCTGTAGGAAAATGCTTTCTATCATGTGTGAAGAAAATACCTATTAACACAAGAATTATGTTCTCTGAATGATGGTATCTTTTGCAATACAGAAGCTTTAAACTTCATGAGTCCACACTTCCTAATTGTTGACCTGACTGTCCATGCTCTCTTCAGAAAGTCTTCTTTTCCAGGGACATCAAAGCTATTTGACACTTTCTCTTCTATTAGGCTCATTGTATCTGGTTTTATCTTGATATCTTGGATCCTGTTGGAGTTGAATTTTGTGCAGGGTAATAAGTATAGATAGAGATCTACTTGGATTCTTCTATATGCAGTCGTCCAGTTTGAACAAAACTTTTTGAATGCTGTAGTTTTTTTTCCAGTGTATATTTCTGGCTTTTTTCTTTAATCAAAAATTAAGTATTTGTAGGTTGTGTGGATTCTAATCTGGGTCTTCACTTTGATTCCATTGATCAACATGTCACTGTCTGTCTCTCTCTGTTTTCTCCCCTCCAATGTGTGTGTGTGTGTGTGTCTGTGTGTGTGTGTGTGTGTGTGTGTGTGTGTGTGCCAAAACAATACTATTCCTTCTTACTGTACCTTGGTAGGACAATTTGATGGATAGGGATACCTACAGCAGTTCTTTCATTAGTAAGGATAATTTTGCTCTCTTGATATTTGTGTGTGTGTGTGTGTTTGTGTGTCCAAATGAAGTTGAACTTATTTCAAGATCTTTGAAGAATTGTTTTGAAATTTTGATGAGGATAGAATTTAATCTGTTGCTTTCAATAGCATAGCCATATTTACTGTTAATTCAACCAAGAGAACATGGGAGACCTTTCCATTTTCTGATATCTCTTAATTTCATTCTTCAATGACTTGAAGTTGAAGAATACAACAAGTCTCTCACTTGATTGGTTAGAGATACCCCAAGTGTTATCTGAATTCCTGTTATTTTGTTATTTTATTCTCATTATTATTGTGGAAGAGGGTGTGGTAGGGGTGACAGAGGTGTGTGTGTGTGTGTGTGTGTGTGTGTGTGTGTGTGTGTGTGTGCATTTCACTTCTTTTGATTTGCTGGACTGGATTATTTATTTCTTGTATTTTCTTACATGTGGCTAATTTGTAAGGTTGAGTTTTCCTTCTATCACATTTGTAGATTTAGAGGAAATGGGATAGAGATGAAGGTCTATAATTAGCCTATCTGCACCTCTGGCCAGAGTGCTGATTACATGAATTTTAATGATAACTTGATGCATGCATATTCATCACATGCGTTACCTTTGTCTTCATTTTGAAGAAACAGGAATTTTATCTAGGAAACAAAAAGCCTCCAGTATTCCACATTGAAATGTTATATTTAAGATTACATTATCTAGCTGAGGTGTTACCACCCGTACTCTATGCCACATTCTGAAACCTTGCTTTACTCAACCACTTAAAAGAGTGAGCAGTGGAGAACTGAAAAATGAGATTTATCCAATGTGACCAAATTTCAGAAGAGAGTTGAAATTCAGGGAACCCATCCAGCCTCATCTTTAGGTGTTCAAGTGAGATTAAAGGGGCAAGAGCTGTGCACATCTTAGCTGCCCTCATGAAGTTGTGGTGTTCCTCACCATTGACCCAATGTCTGTCCTAGAGTCTCATCTTCTAAGATAGTCTGACAGGTTACTGGAACGATGAAATCTCATTTTATTAGTTCAATTCTTGCTCTGGCTGTTCATGTTACCTTCTTTTGGGACAAGATTATTGGATAAATTTGCATCCCTCTGTGTTCAGCTGTTTCAATAATCAGATAGTCAGGTTGAGAGACTCAGGATGTCTGCATTTCTGGCTTGCCAGTTACAACTGCATTTTATTTGAATGTAAGTTCTTTTACTTCTCTTTAATTTTGCCTTCTTGATATACTTCAAGAATATGAATTTAAATCTACTAGAGGCAGATAAATTAAAAATAATGCTTCAGTGACTGAAAGTTGCTGCCATATATATTTTTAGATCAAACTTCTTTGGCAAGTTTTTTCATCATTACTGGCAACTAATGAAAATTTCACTTTAATACTCTGTAACTATTAATTTTTGTAGAGATTCTTCTACAGGGAACAAACACTAAGAATTTTAAAATATTGTTTCAAAGCAGTTTTCCCTAACATTCCGTCAAGAAAAAAAAAAGAGAGAGAGAGAGAGAGAAAACAAAAACAACAACCTCAGATGAGTACTGTTCAAAATAAAATATCATTCAGAGGGTATAGGATGTTAGTACAAATCAGATTCAGAGAAAGAAGAAATAATGTAAGGTTATATTGCTTAGCAAGGGAGAGATGACATTTCAGCTGGGCCTACCAACAGATAAGCATAGCATGGTATCTATCTTGGGAAAAAGAAATTCCTGAAAGCAAACAAACATAAAAAAAAAAGTAATTCCAGACAAATTTGCAAATTGCTCCTTCCAATTCGTTGAAGAATTGAGTTGGAATTTTGATGGGGATTGCATTGAATCTGTAGATTGCTTTTGGCAAGATAGCCATTTTTACAATGTTGATCCTGCCAATCCATGAGCATGGGAGATCTATCCATCTTCTGAGATCTTCCTTAATTTCTTTCTTCAGAGATTTGAAGTTTTTATCATACAGATATTTCACTTCCTTAGTTAGAGTCACGCCAAGATATTTTATATTATTTGTGACTATTGAGAAGGGTGTTGTTTCCCTAATTTCTTTCTCAGCCTGTTTATTCTTTGTATAGAGAAAGGCCATTGACTTGTTTGAGTTTATTTTATATCCAGCTACTTCACCGAAGCTGTTTATCAGGGTTAGGAGTTCTCTGGTAGAATTTTTAGGGTCACTTATATATACTATCATATCATCTGCAAAAAGTGATATTTTGACTTCCTCTTTTCCAATTTGTATCCCCTTGATCTCCTTTTGTTGTTGAATTGCTCTGGCTAATACTTCAAGTACTATGTTGAAAAGGTAGGGAGAAAGTGGGCAGCCTTGTCTAGTCCCTGATTTTAGTGGGATTGCTTCCAGCTTCTCTCCATTTACTTTGATGCTGGCTACTGGTTTGCTGTAGATTGCTTTTATCATGTTTAGGTATGGGCCTTGAATTCCTGATCTTTCCAAAACTTTTATCATGAATGGGTGTTGGATCTTGTCAAATGCTTTTTCTGCATCTAACGAGATGATCATGTGGTTTTTGTCTTTGAGTTTGTTTATATAATGGATTACATTGATGGATTTTCGTATATTAAACCATCCCTGCATCCCTGGAATAAAACCTACTTGGTCAGGATGGATGATTGCTTTAATGTGTTCTTGGATTCGGTTAGCGAGAATTTTATTGAGGATTTTTGCATCGATATTCATAAGAGAAATTGGTCTGAAGTTCTCTATCTTTGATGGATCTTTCTGTGGTTTAGGTATCAGAGTAATAGTGGCTTCATAAAATGAGTTGGGTAGAGTACCTTCTACTTCTATTTTGTGAAATAGTTTGTGCAGAATTGGAATTAGATCTTCTTTGAAGGTCTGATAGAACTCTGCACTAAACCCATCTGGTCCTGGGCTTTTTTTGGTTGGGAGACTATTAATAACTGCTTCTATTTCTTTTGGTGATATGGGACTGTTTAGATGGTCAACTTGATCCTGATTCAACTTTGGTACCTGGTATCTGTCCAGAAATTTGTCCATTTCGTCCAGGTTTTCCAGTTTTGTTGAGTATAGCCTTTTGTAGAAGGATCTGATGGTGTTTTGGATTTCTTCAGGATCTGTTGTTATGTCTCCCTTTTCATTTCTGATTTTGTTAATTAGGATTTTGTCCCTGTGCCCTTTAGTGAGTCTAGCTAAGGGTTTATCTATCTTGTTGATTTTCTCAAAGAACCAACTCCTCGTTTGGTTAATTCTTTGAATAGTTCTTCTTGTTTCCACTTGGTTGATTTCACCCCTGAGTTTGATTATTTCCTGCCGTCTACTCCTCTTGGGTGAATTTGCTTCCTTTTTTTCTAGAGCTTTTAGATGTGTTGTCAAGCTGCTAGTATGTGCTGTCTCCCCTTTCTTCTTGGAGGCACTCAGAGCTATGAGTTTCCCTCTTAGAAATGCTTTCATTGTGTCCCATAGGTTTGGGTACGTTGTGGCTTCATTTTCATTAAACTCTAAAAAGTCTTTAATTTCTTTCTTTATTCCTTCCTTGACCAAGGTATCATTGAGAAGAGTGTTATTCAGTTTCCACGTGAATGTTGGCTTTCCATTATTTATGTTGTTATTGAAGATCAGTCTTAGGCCATGGTGGTCTGATAGGATACATGGGACAATTTCAATATTTTTGTATCTATTGAGGCCTGTTTTGTGACCAATTATATGGTCAATTTTGGAGATAGCAAAAAGTCTTCTCAAGGATAAAAGAACTTCTGGCAGAATCACCATGCCAGACCTAAAGCTTTACTACAGAGCAATTGTGATAAAAACTGCATGGTACTGGTATAGAGACAGACAAGTAGACCAATGGAATAGAATTGAAGACCCAGAAATGAACCCACACACCTATGGTCACTTGATCTTCGACAAGGGAGCTAAAACCATCCAGTGGAAGAAAGACAGCATTTTCAACAATTGGTGCTGGCACAACTGGTTGTTATCGTGTAGAAGAATGCGAATCGATCCATACTTATCTCCTTGTACTAAGGTCAAATCTAAGTGGATCAAGGAACTTCACATAAAACCAGAGACACTGAAACTTATAGAGGAGAAAGTGGGGAAAAGCCTTGAAGATATGGGCACAGGGGAAAAATTCCTGAACAGAACAGCAATGGCTTGTGCTGTAAGATCGAGATTTGACAAATGGGACCTAATGAAACTCCAAAGTTTCTGCAAGGCAAAAGACACCGTCAATAAGACAAAAAGACCACCAACAGACTGGGAAAGGATCTTTACCTATCCCAAATCAGATAGGGGACTAATATCCAACATATATAAAGAACTCAAGAAGGTGGACTTCAGAAAAACAAATAACCCCATTAAAAAATGGGGCTCAGAACTGAACAAAGAATTCTCACCTGAGGAATACCGAATGGCAGAGAAGCACTTGAAAAAATGTTCAACATCCTTAATCATCAGGGAAATGCAAATCAAAACAACCCTGAGATTCCACCTCACACCAGTCAGAATGGCTAAGATCAAAAATTCAGGTGACAGCAGATGCTGGCGTGGATGTGGAGAAAGAGGAACACTCCTCCATTGTTGGTGGGAGTGCAGGCTTGTACAACCACTCTGGAAATCAGTCTGGTGGTTCCTCAGAAAACTGGACATAGTACTACCGGAGGATCCAGCAATACCTCTCCTGGGCATATATCCAGAAGATGCCCCAACTGGTAAGAAGGACACATGCTCCACTATGTTCATAGCAGCCTTATTTATAATAGCCAGAAGCTGGAAAGAACCTAGATGCCCCTCAACAGAGGAATGGATACAGAAAATGTGGTACATCTACACAATGGAGTACTACTCAGCTATTAAAAAGAATGAATTTATGAAATTCCTAGCCAAATGGATGGACCTGGAGGGCATCATCCTGAGTGAGGTAACACATTCACAAAGAAACTCACACAATATGTATTCACTGATAAGTGGATATTAGCCCCAAACCTAGGATACCCAAGATATAAGATATAATTTGCTAAACACATGAAACTCAAGAAGAATGAAGACTGAAGTGTGGACACTATGCCCCTCCTTAGATTTGGGAACAAAACACCCATGGAAGGAGTTACAGAGACAAAGTTTGGAGCTGAGATGAAAGGATGGACCATGTAGAGACTGCCATATCCAGGGATCCACCCCATAATCAGCATCCAAACGCTGACACCATTGCATACACTAGCAAGATTTTATTGAAAGGACCCAGATGTCGCTGTCTCTTGTGAGACTATGCCGGGGCCTCGCAAACACAGAAGTGGATGCTCACAGTCAGCTAATGGATGGATCATAGGGCTCCCAATGGAGGAGCTAGAGAAAGTAGCCAAGAAGCTAAAGGGATCTGCAACCCTATAGGTGGAACAACATTATGAACTAACCAGTACCCCGGAGCTCTTGACTCTAGCTGCATATATATCAAAAGATGGCCTAGTCGGCCATCACTGGAAAGAGAGGCCCATTGGACTTGCAAACTTTATATGCCCCAGTACAGGGGAACACCAGGGCCAAAAAGGGGGAGTGGGTGGGCAGGGGAGTGGGGGTGGGTGGATATGGGGGACTTTTGGTATAGCTTGGAAATGTAAATGAGTTAAATACCTAATAAAAAATGGAAAAAAAAAAAGTACCCAAAAATCTATCGGTTTTCAAAAGGATGCCTTCAACCATGACAGAGATGATTTTACACAAAGCGAGGCAGAAAAAGTTGGATTTGTTGGAATGGATCATACGGTTAATATAATAAGGAGTGTTAAATGCCAACTGTGGGGATGCCAGAGATGAGCCTGTGGGAAATAGAGAGCTCCTAAATATTTGTGAACAGATGGATAAAAGATAACAGAGAAATACACTGTGAATTCATATGGGTGCTCTGGCAAATTCTATTTGGTTGAATAAAAGGGTATGAATCAAAGGCCATGAGGGTAAAAGTTTTCTTAATTCAGAAAAAGTAATCATTTAGTAAAGTTACATTAGAGCAGAAAGTATGTGGTGAACTCTCAGGCAAAAGATGCCAATGTGAGGGGAACATGATTTCTAGGACTAAGGGTCTCACCAGAATGAGAGTCCAACTTCATTATGTTCGTTACATTTCATTTTGATCATATACACATAATGTAATAAAAATCACTGAAACTGACTGTAATAAAACTGAGTGTAATAAAAATCACAAAAACTGAATTTTGTTCAACAGCAATACTAAATATTTCTTTATATATATATATTTTTTTCTATTAGGTATTTTTCTCGTTTACATTTTCAATGCTATCCCAAAGGTCCCCCATACCCACCCCCCCCAATCCCCTACCCACCCACTCCCCCTTTTTGGCCCTGGCTTTCCCCTGTACTGGGGCATACAAAGTTTGGAAGTCCAATGGGCCTCTCTTTGCAGTGATGGCCGAATAGGCCATCTTTTGATACATATGCAGCTAAAGACAAGAGCTCCCGGGTACTGGTTAGTTCATAATGTTGTTCCACCTATAGGGTTGCAGTTCCCTTTAGCTCCTTGGGTACTTTCTCTAGCTCCTCCATTGGGGGCCGTTTGACCCATCCATTAGCTGACTGTGAGCATCCACTTCTGTGTTTGCTAGGCCCCGGCATAGTCTCACAAGAGAGAGCTATATCTGGGTCCTTTCAGCAAAATCTTGCTAGTGTATGCAATGGTATCAGCATTTGGAAGCTGATTATGGGATAACTCAAATCTATCCAATCGTTTTTGAAGTCATGTGCAGTATATAGTAAAATAGTTTTTTTTTTCCCTATCTGCTTAATCTCTTTTGAAATAAATGAGGTTATTACATTTTTACATGCTACAATAATCATTATAGTTGACATGATGGGGGAAGAGAAGAGAGATTTGTTGATCTGCTACTCATTGTAATACTCACTGATGCACTGATTTAAAGAAAAAAGGAAGGCATTGCATTAAAAAGTAGTTGAGCAATAAAAATATCTCATCTCTTAAAAAAATAAAGGTTCAAATATGGTTGGTTGGTTGGTTAGTATTATTTTCCCAGAATCAGTTGATTCTAGTGTAATAAGCAAACTCCATTAGTAGAGAAGCAATCATTAGAGAAATATTCTTGAGCGAATGGAATTTGCTTATTACAGTAGATAATATTTTTATTTATTATTTGGTAATTTTACATCAGGTCCTCTGATCACACTCACTTTCCAGTCCCCTTACAGGACTCCATCCCTCCAGTATCCTCCATCCCTTGTGACATCTCCACCCCTGCCACCACCCCCAAAACACACACAAAGAAGAAGACGAAAAGGAAGAAGAAAAGGAAGAAGAAGAAGAAGAAGAAGAAGAAGAAGAAGAAGAAGAAGAAGAAGAAGAAGAAGAAGAAGAAGAAGAAGAAGAACAACAACAACAACAACAACAACAACAACAACAACAACAACAACAAGACCTAATTTGTGTTGCCCATATACTCACCAAAGCATGGTCCAACTCCTACTGACTAGCTCCTAAAAGCAAACTGATCTTTTCCATATCTTGACAGAAGACATCAACTGTAAAGAGTTACTATTCAGCATCCAGATCACAATTTTTAAGAGTTCTCTTTGATGGTTTCTTGTCTAGGCTGTTACTTTTGGAGGGTAGGGTGGAATGCTGCTAGGGGTGTTATGGAAGACTTCTATGACTCTTTTTTTCAACTGGGAGTCTGCAGTCATCAATACCACTGCAAAAGTTGCTTCGTTGCACCTTACAGTTAGCAGGATCTAACTGTATACTTATTGTATACTTCTACTTGGTTTCAGACACAGGCTATGGCATTTTAAACAACATGGTTTGTTGCTTTGTGCTGTACATTGTACTACTGCTATAACATGTATGATTTTGCCAGACATTGTTTTTTTTTTTTTAAATTGAGCTTGCACATCTGTGTGTATACTTTCTTATTGTTTTATTAGTGAGACTGGGACCCTCAAAAGAGACTCTACTTTCCTCTTACTTTCCTCTTATGCCAATGGCCTCTGGGACTATCATAGTTTAAAGATTGCTCAAATTGTATTGGAAAATGCAAATAACTTGAACAAAAATACTGACCATTTTATATGAGGGGCTTGAACTCCTTCACACTTTGCTATTTACAGAGTCTTGGGAAATTTTTTTTTTTTTTTGAATTCCAAAGGTAAAATACAAGAGAAGCAGTGTGAGGGCATCCTTACTAAATGGTCTTAGAATTGCTAGTGTATCTCAGGTTTGTTTGTTTGTTTGTTTGTTTCCTTCTGCATAAGAAAAGGACCCATGCCTCTTTCATCAGAGACTAGACATAGGATGACTAATGAATTGTTTTGAGTGTATATGAAGCATCGGCCTAATAATAACACACTTGGTCATTACAGCAATCCTACGATAGATGTTATTATGAACAATAACCTCCACTAAGATACTCTATGGACACTGGTATCCATCCAGTGCACATCATAAATATAAAATGCTTGGTTTTTTTTCTAAGAATTTTCCACAATGAAAATGTAGTGAATTCCTGATTCATCAAATGTTAGTAATGCAATAAAGAATACTACAGCAGGGATTTTAGGAAATGTTTGAACACAGCTTTGCCCAATAGTTCCCTGACAAAAATGTCCCATTAACCCATCAACCTGTAACATTTGCAGCATTTGTCCAGCTTTTATTGAGGATATCATGGAGTCCTATGAAAGCTCTTAAAATGTAAGGTAAATGGTAGATGGGGGACAAATCTTCTGAGGGCAATTTACAGGCTGTGAGTGAAAGGACATGGGGAACCTGGGGCATAAAATCACAAGTATGCTGTTCTTTCCAGGCTATATCAAAGAGGAAAGAAAAGAGCAATAATTGGATGTAATAGAGAGTAGAACTCTATAGAAGTTCTTAGTGATTGACTCTTTTCCTTCCAAGGGAAGCTGGCAATAGGGTGGAAATGTTCAGAAAGATGACCAAAACAAGCTTTGTAGTAATTCTCCATGATCAAAAATGTAAATTTCGTTTTCAGGACATTAAAAAGTCACTAAAACTTAAGCTCTAGGAGCTCAGGTATCGATCCGTATGCAGTGGTGCTAGTTACGAGGCTGGATGACCTGAGGTAGATAGATACCTTGACCCTACGTGGTAGAAAGAGAAAACAACTCCTGAAAGTGGTTCTCAGACTTTTACTCTGACCTCAGTAAGATCCAATGCCATCCACAGCACTACATAACTAGCTAAATAAGTCACTCACATTTTAAAATTTAATATGTACAATAGCAATTCGATTTAAAAATATGTGAATGTAACTCACAAGTCTGTGCTTTGATATTTGGGGGAAATCCTCATAGTTGAGACCTTTTTTAATTGTTTTATTAAATATTTTCTTATTTACATTTCAAATGTTATCCCCTTTCCTAGTTTCCCCTCTGAAACCCCTCTCCTCCTTCCTCCTCCCTCTCCTCACCAACCCACCCACTCCTGCTTCCTGGCCCTGGCATTCCCCTATACTGGGGCATAGAGCCTTCACAGGACCAATGGCCTCTCCTCTCATTGATGACCGACTAGGCTGCTACATATGAAGCTAGAGTCATGAGCCCCACCATGTGTTTTCTTTGATTGGTGGTTTAGGCCGTGGGAGCTCTGGAGGTACATGTTAGTTCATATTGTTGTTCCTCCTATAGGGCTGCAAACCCCTTCAACTCCTAAGAACTTTTATTTAATGATAATGACTCCAGTCTTGCTTGAGTGAAAGGTTTCTTTAGGAATTTGATAGTATGTGGGTTTGTGTTCAAGAAGATGTAAAGAAATATCCGTCAAAGCCAACTAGTAATGTTCTTTTACATCAAACTAAACACAAAGCCATGAGAACGTTGTAGTAATTCTCTAGCTGTCTAAGTACTCCTTACTTTCTCCCATGCTCTCTGAATGAGCTACCCAAAAATTCTAATAACTTTATGGACCACGCACTAGCTTTATTTAAAGCACAATCCTTGAGCAATTACTCTAGTAATCACGAATTTTTTCCTGTTTTCAACATAAGCGTAAGATTTACTACAATTGTGATTAAATTTATCAGTTTTTGAGAAAATCAGGGCACTGTGTTCTTTAAAATGTCTGCCACCTATCATATGCCTTTTTTATTAACAAGATTAATAACATACTCCACAGCATTTTAGTTAAAGAAAGCTTAAGATTAGAGTTGACATGAATTAATAAATATTTTCCATTTTTTTGAATTTCAAAACCTGTTTTCCTTAAATGTGTGCTATATTTTACAATGATTGCATTTGTATGGCAGAAATAATGCCAGTTTGCTTTCATTCATCTACTATCCAAATTTATAAATTGTGCCTTGTTGCAGGTCATGCATATTGTGAGGCAAATAGCATTGAGAATAATCAAATGATTGTTATTCTTCTAACATATGAGAGTGGTGGGCGGGTGGGTCACTCCCTAGGAACAGTGATCATTCAAATGAATAAAGAAAAAAATAAAACAAAAATTTAGGTACATACTTAATTAATGAATTAGTTTATTTTCTGGGTACGAATGAAGATTATATGAAAAATTTGGAAAGATAAATCAAAATAATAAGACAAATATTGTTCATAAATATTCAACCTATAAATTTAATATTCATTTTCATGTAATCATATAGCCATTGTTTAGATGCTGCTTTCTTAGAACTAGAATAAGTTCTAAATATGTTCCTCCTCCTTTTCACCAGTAAATACTTTGGGGTATATTTCAACATTATTAAAATGTCATATGAAAGCTGTATAGCAGCTATCAAATATTATTTTTGTTGAACATTGTCCATATAATTTTGAGTTTGGATTGGCAAGAGTTTCATTTCTGTTGAAATAGTTAATAGGTCTATACCGAAAACTCTTGCCACTCAAATCAAATGCACAAAACTTTCACAGAAAAAGAATCTAGTTATCCTGTTATATGAATTGAAATAATTTAAAAATAATCATTTCACTAACCTAAATTTTGAATTTTTAGTTTGTGGTTAGAGTGACACGGAAGGTTACATAGAAAATGTGGTACATTTACACAATGGAGTACTACTCAGCTGTTAAAAAGAATGAATTTATGAAATTCCTAGGCAAATGGATGGACCTGGAGGGCATCATCCTGAGTGAGGTAACCCAATCACAAAAGAACTCACACAATATGTACTCACTGATAAGTGGATATTAGCCCAGAAACTTAGAATACCCAAGATATAAGATACAATTTGCGAAACATATGAAACTCAAGAAGAACGAAGACCAAAGTGTGGACACTTTGCCCCTTCTTAGAATTGGGAACAAAACACCCATGGAAGGAGTTACAGAGACAAAGTTTGGAGCTGTGACGAAAGGATGGATCATCTAGTGATTGCCATATCCATGGATCCATCCCATAATCAGCTTCCAAACGCTGACACCATTGCATACACTAGCAAGATTTTGCTGAAAGGACCCTGATATAGCTGTCTCTTGTGAGAATATGCCACCAGGGCCTAACAAACACAGAAGTGGATGCTCACAGTCAGCTATTGGATGCATCACAGGGCCCCCAATGGAGGAGCTAGAGAAAGTACCCAAGGAGCTAAAGGGATCTGCAACCCTATAGGTGGAATAACAATATGAACTAACCAGTACCCCCCAGAGCTTGTGTCTCTAGCTGCATATTTATCAGAAGATGGCCTATTCGGCCATCACTGGAAAGAGAGGCCCATTGGTTGTGCAAACTTTATATGCCTCAGTACAGGGGAATGACAGGGCCAAGAAGTGGGAGTGAGTGGGTAGGGTAGTGGGAGGGGGAGCGTGTGGGGGATTTTTGGGATAGCAATGTAAATGAAATAAATACCTAAATTTTTAAAAAGAAATTCTTGTAGTACACCACGAAGAAAGTGTCAGTTGATATCAGACCATGTTTCTGTAAGGTCTTCGATTGTTAAGATACAGAAAAGAGTAGTTTTCAGGTGAATGGCGCTTTTTATGCAGAGATCCTGCAGGAAACCAAGCCTGTGCTGTTTCTGAGCTAAAGCATGCATCTATCCACAGAATCAACCTTTTTATATACTCAACTATTCACCTTTAGAAACTCCTCTGATGCTTTGGAGAATCACTGAGATTAAGTTTCAAACTGTGCCTCTGTAATTTTTACATCATGAAGCCCTAATATTCATTGTATCTAACAGTGTTTAAAGGGAACTTTGATCAAAAGGATAGATTCATAATCATGTAGGATCAGTGATTGTAAATAAAGAAAATGACTTCAAAGATTGAGTATGACATCAAAGATTTAATATGAGGAAACATCAAAAATACATTCATAAGTATTCATGAAGAGAGACTTCCTCAAAATTCCTCAAAAGTCCTAGACTTTGTTGCTCTAAGAGTAGGGGTAGGAAATAGTTCTGTTGTAAATTTGAACGTAAGGTTATTTCTGTTATGGCAATCTTCCCTGATTACTGTAGGTAGACTCATTTTATGTGTAATCAATTATCACATAGCTCACACCCTCTTGATGAATGCATAAATGCAGATATTTGTTAAAAAGCCCAGATGTATTTATTTATAAAAGCCCATATATGCATAGTCAGTAAAATTTACTAAAACCTGATAATAATTCAAGAAATTAATATAGATGAAAAAAGCAAGGCCGTTGCGTGTATGGCTAATGGTCTAGATATTTGCGTCTATGTCAATCATAGAATTATTAAAGGATGTGATTACTACAAAATATGCCATTAAAAGTATCACAGATACTGATTTCTAGAAGTGATGGTGTATGTGATATATATATATATATATATATATATATATATATATATATATATATATATCCCCTCATACATACACACATACATATGTGTTTTTGTGTTTGTGTGTTAGAGATTTTTGAGAGAAGAAAAAGTATAGCAACACAAAGAAAATAAAGGGAAAGAAAGGAAGAGAGTTGGAAGTATGAGGATCAAAAAAATTAAGACTCATTCTTTATGGTAGAGAAAAAATGAACATATATCTATTTATAATCAGTCTTGCTTGATCGGTTTCAATAAATAAAAGTACAGATAAAATATCATAAGAGAAAAGGAATAAGGACCCATGCTTCCCAGGTTCCTGGAGTCATGGTATATGAATTTCATTCTGTTTTATGAGCATTTTTGGAAGAGTTAGAAACCAAGCTGTGTGTTGAATGACTAGAAAATATGATCAAACTTACCTGAAAAATAATTGGTAGAATTGCCTCTAAAGTTGTGATGTGTTGAAGAGGACAGTAAAGACTGTTGATACTATACAGTTTTCATCATCATCCAGGCCTAGAAGCAACAACAAAGAGATTCAGAATCATCTCATCCTTCAAGTGTTTATTTTTTCCTTAATAGAAAAGTTGGCATCATAAACTCTATCTTCTTAGATCTTCTCAACAAACTAGATGTTTCCTGGTTCAATATTTATCTTTTAAAGTTGTGGGTATAATAACAAATATGGTAATGTAGAGTAAAGTACCGAAATACTAGCTGGTATTGGTACATCTTTCTAGATTTCCCTACCATGAGACGTTTGTCTTAAAGTATTTCCCATGACTTCTAGCTCTGTTTTATCCACTGGCCAGATTACTGGCCATACAGCATTGTACCCTGTATTTTATCTCTAAAGTTGAACATTGAGCAAAAGAAAAATGAAAACATCACAAAGGGGTCTACAGAGTGAGAAAGCCATGGAGACAATTAGTTGAGAAACTATTGAGTGGACGTTTAATTACTGTGTGTGAGAAAGTGAAGTAAAAGAAGTGCAGCTCTTCCCACTCTCATCCCTTCCCAAGCCTCTCACCAGCATCCCAGCGTTATTGTTAACACATAGTGACAAATTCTAATGGATGGCAAATTGTGCAACTTCTCAAGAAAAGGATGACAGTTAATGCCTGGGGCTCTTAAGGCTTAGGCAGAAAGATGCCTGTAAGGAAAGACTGAATCACAAAAGATTGGAAATGACTTCTGCTGGGAGCAGTCTAAACATGGCTGAAGGTGTTTACTAACAGGCTGAGGCCTGAAGGGCAGGACTTCTTCAAGGAAGGGTTTGTGCCCCTCTGTTGTCTTGAGCCTCAAGCAAGTCATTACAAGGAAAGTTTAAAATGTAAGATTAATACACAAAATAAATCTCCCAATTGCATATTCTAATAGTTTTCAGCATAGGAAATCATCACTGCTGGCAAAGCTCTTCTGGAAATGTTTAAAAGGAGACATCCCACTGTATCCTGTTGGAAAGGATAGCGACAGCAAGCTACAGGTGTGGGCTGAAGAGAAATTAAATTGAATGACCACCTACTTTTTATTGGCATTACTAGGAAATCCTGTATTGTTTTGTACTTGCATTTAAATGTTGTATGTTTACATACATATGTGGCAATGGATTTAAATATTCATGACCTTGTTGTATTACAAAGAAGTTTTATACAAACATTTCCCTGAGGAAGAAGAAATAAAATCTCATGACAATTCAATGTAGCTTTAAAAGCACAAGCTATGCATCTCCAGGAAGAGAAACTCACTTTCCTTTGTTTTTCTGGTGATTTTTCTACTCTCACACTTCAGCTGGGATACAAGATTTACAACTTGCACCTCATCCAGATTAAGAGAGGAGACAGTTTACTCTAGAACTAAATATGAGTGACTGTCCCAGAAACCTAGATTCGAGTTTTGAGTTTTTTGTTTGTTTTGTTTTGTTTTGTTTTGTTTGTTGTTGTTGTTGTTGTTTCAAACTCTATGTCCTAACATGGTCACAGCCAAACATTGAACTTATCACAAGGTCTCCAAGTGAAAAGTTAGAGAAAGGACTGAAGGAGCTGAAGGGATTTGCAACCCCAAAGGAGGAACAACAATAACAACCAACCAGACCCCCAAGGGCTCCCATGGACTAAACCACCAACCAAGGAGTACACGTGGAGGAACCCATAGCTCCAGCCATATATGTAGTAGAGGATGGACTCGTGGGGGATCAATGGGAGAAGAGGCCCTTGGTCCCATGAAGGCTAGATGGCCCAATCTAGGGGAATGAAAGGCAGGGAGGGGCGATGGATGGGTGGGTGGGCACACACCCTCACAGAGGCAGGAGGAAGGGGTTTCTGGGTGGGAAATCTGGAAAGCAGATAACACTTGAAATGTGAATAAATAAAATATCCAATATTAAAATAGATTTATAATTTTTTTTAGCTTCTTACTAAGGAATTTTGTGTACCTGTGTGTGCCTCTCTCTCTCTCTCTCTCTCTCTCTCTCTCTGTGTGTGTGTGTGTGTGTGTGTGTGTGTGTGTGTATGTGTGTGTGTGTATTCAAATTAAACTAAATATTTGAAAATAAATTGGAATCATATTAGGATTATTGGCTAAAATTTATTCGCTTTTTCTGTCTTTATTATTCAAGAAACTTCAAACTTATTTTGTTAAAAATCATACTATTGGCAGAAACAAACAAATGCAATAAGATCGAATTATTAGCTACAGTCTTTTAATTTATTTCTACTTTATAGAAGAAAATCTATACCACTTTTTATAAATTTGGTTTTGAAGACAAAATTCAATCATGGCATTAGTAATGGCTACACAGATAGAGTCTAAATACTCCATGTTTAAAACATATATTTTTTTCTTTCTTCTAATTACTTTTTTTTTCAGGGCAATGTTTTTCTGTCTAACTCTGGATGTCCTGCACCTCATTCTGTAGACCAGGCTAGACTTGAATCTGTCTCTGCCTCATGATAACAGGGATTCTATGCTTTCTTAAATAGGGACCTAACAATACTATTTTTGCCATAAGGTCAATAGTAGGTTGCACACACGTTTCTGCTGTTAGAAAAGAATACTTAAAACCAGGGCTTCCAGCCACACATCTTACCCAAATACTGCATTTCTTTGTAGTGGAAAAATATCAGGATCTCTGTAGACCTGAATTTCCTAAGACAGGACATTTTGCAAGTTTCCTTAGCTAATGACAAATATGATAGTGGTAAGATATGTACCCCTCACACTTTTTTGAATGTTCTAACAAATCTATCTATGGTGTTGATACATATACATTCATGAGTCTTTAAAACTCATTTTTAAAATAACTTCTCCCTTTCTCGGCACTTCCCGTTTTAGTTTAAGATGTGAATGATTCTCAGCAATAATTACAAAGCAGTCTGAAGTATCCCACTTTGAAATCAATCACTTAACACCTGTTCAAAAGTAAATAAACATTAATTGACAGTTTTGTTATTATTCAAACACCATCCCTTTAATTAATTCAAGAGTGAGATTCTCAGTTCAGTTCTTCCTCCTTTCCACCCCAAGAGAAAGCAGCTTAAAAATAAGAGCTTCTAATAGCAATGTAGGGTCTTCTCCCTTTGATATTAATGTTTACTCTGTACTTTACAGATTTATATAAAGTTGTATGACAGGCTATCATTTCTGATACTCTCTTGTTTTTTTTTCATGCAGGAAAAGAAGAAAGTGTTTCTTTCATTTGCTGTTCTAGAAAGCAGCAAGACAATTAACACTCTCCTCTGACTTGTGAGGATGAGAAAAACTCACTCAGGCTGCCAGATGGTGTTGGTGGTTCTGAGACTGGAGGATAATATAAATGTTCCATCACAGTAGGATCCACTATCCATCGATCAAAGGTCGAAAAAAGCTGCACAGCAGGGACTCATGTTGCTGAGCAGGGTTTCTACCTGAAATCAGTTTCTATTATTTTGTTTGAAAGTGGTAGGAATAATAAAATATACATATAATTCTACATTTTTTTTCATTTTTTGTGCTGTTACCTTGACACACTTCATTAGGATATTTTACATATGTTAAAAGTACAACTCTTTTTATGTCAAAAAAAAATTTGGGGTAAATATTTGTGAGTGATGAAGCACATGTGTATATTTGTGTGTGGGCTTGTGTATGTGTGTGTGTGTGTCTGTGTGTGTGTGTGTCTGTGTGTGTGTATTCATATCTATTTATGTTCTTTGAAGGCCAGAGGACAACCTCAAGTGTATGAGGCAAGATAGCTCACATTGTTTTTCCTTTTATAAATTTTATTGATTTTTAAAATTTTTATATAATTACTTTTTATTCTGTTTTATTTTACTTTTTACACATTCCATATTCCATTCCCTGCCACCCCACATCCACCCTCAGACTGCTCCATATCCCATACCTCCTCCCTACCTCACCTGACCTCTAAACTCCCTGGGGCTTCCAGTCTCTTGAGGGTTAGGTGCATCATCTCTGAATGAATGCAGACCCAGCAGCCATCTGCTTTATGTGTGTTTGGGGGCCAGTGAGCCCATAGATGTACCTGCCTTTGCCTCTTTGGTGTTGTAAGTACCAGCACACTTGGATTTTGACATGAGTTCTGGAGATCAAACTCAGGTTCTGAAGACTAAAAGAAAAGTGTTATTGACCAAGTTTTCTCCCTATCCTCAAAACAACTGTTTACTTCTAAATCCCCCCAGCTTTTGTCTTACGTTGGTGCTAGCTTGTAATCGTTCTTTTCTTGAGCTTTAAATCGTAAAACCATATCCAGTTCTACCATTTTGTTTTTTGCAAGGGTTCTCAAACTTCTTAATGCTGTGAAAGTTTAATACATTTTCTCATGTTGTAGTGACCCTGCAACCATATATGTGTTTTCGTTGTTTTTTTCATAACAGTATTTTTGCTACTGAGAAGTGTTTCAGTTCCTAAGGCTATCTGAATTCTGTATTTTCTGATGGTCATGACCAACAGTCTGGAAAACACTGGTTTCATTCACATTATCTACTTAGAGCTCCATATTAATTTCACGTAGTTAACTAAGCAAAAGTTGTCAAATTAAGGTCTCATATCTGGCAATTTGCAAAGGCAGAGCATGGGTCTTAACTATAAATTCCCCCATACTTACTATTTTCATGAACTTTCCCAGGTTGAAAAACTGCAATTTCAAGGAATATTATCTAAGAATGAAAAGGGTGTGAGGGTTTCAGACCATGAAACCAGAAGAAGTAGTTGGACCCTTTGTACGTATATTTGTAGATAGTGTAAGACCTCATAAAAATGCATGCTATTGGAATAGAGTTATCTGAAAGACTAACCAGTGTTTTTAACACCTGAGCCATTTTTTCAACCCTCAGTTTTGATTTTTTAGTTATATATACTACCTCGTGAGCCAGGTAATGAATGAATTCAGGCCATGAATGTTTATATTAGCATAGTATTATGTTGGAAGCTTTTAAGAGCATGAACTTCTCATGCTGAAGACCTGATTTCACTTTCCTTTACCCATGTTGGACAACTCTACAATTGTCTGTATTTCCAGAAGGAAAATGACACCTTAGCCTTCTGCAG
The DNA here is from genome assembly GCF_000001635.26 of Mus musculus. Lineage (NCBI taxonomy): Eukaryota > Metazoa > Chordata > Mammalia > Rodentia > Muridae > Mus > Mus musculus. The sequence goes on from NC_000081.6 coordinate 20,636,565, forward strand.
ATGTCTGTATACACACACACACACACACACACACAAACACACACACACACACACACAGAGAGAGAGAGAGAGACAGACAGACAGACAGACAGACAGACACAGACAGACCCACATGCATATACACACATACACACTACATCTTTTGAAAAACAATATGCTACATTATTCAATACATCTTCATCCAAAAGAGGCTGAGAGCAGACTGACTTTCAGCCAGCCTGGAAGAGCGTCTCAAGGTCCACCTACCACAGTAACACACTTCCTCCAATAAGGCCTCACATTCTAATACTGACAGTTCTTGGGCCAAGCATTTTCAAAACCCCTCAATATGTTAATTAAAAAAAAACAATATAAATGCTCATAAGTTCATTATTCATGATAGAGAAAAATGGACCCCACACTCATCGTCTTCCAAGTGATGAACATCAGGACATAATTTGTTATATACATAAAACTGAATCTTTCCTTACCAATAAAAATGAATGAACCATCTATGCATGTGTTACATAAATATCACTTAAAGCCATGCCATATGAAACAACTTGTCACATAAGACTACATATTATGTGATTCTGTGTTTATGAAATGTCCAGAATAGTTTAAGTTGCCAAAACATGTGGCAAAATTACATTAAAGAATGTCTAGCCCCTGGTAAGAGAGATTTTGTTTCTTAGAAGTATAGGTATGAGTCAGGGTGATGTAATGTTCTAAAATTGGACTGTAAAAATGGTTCCCTAATTGTAAGTATGTCATAATTGAATAATTGTACGAGTATCACAGTTAGGTTTGCTATTGCTCTGTTTAAACAATGTGATCAAAATCAACATGTGGTGGAAAGGGTTTATTTGGCTTATATATTCTGTGTCATATTTCACTGAAGGCAGCCAAGGCTGGAACTCTAACTGATAAGAAATATGAATGTAGGAGCTAATGCAGACACCAGGGAGAAATGTTTCTTAGGGGCTTGTTCCTTATAGCTCAGTCAAGTTTATACCTCATATCACCTAGAATGAACAGCTGAGGGTAGCACCATCCTCAATGTGCTGGGATCTCATATATCAGACACTAATTAAGAAAATGCTCTACAACTGGACTGCCTACAGCTCTTTCCTACCGAAATATATTCTCAATTGAGGTTCCTTCCTATCAGATGACGATAGCTTATGCCAAGTTTACACAAAACTAGCCAGAAGAACATATTAATGAGTAAAAGAGCTAGTAAGGGAATCATACCTGAAAAAGTTGTATTAAAAAAAAATTCTGAGGGTCTGTGACTACAAAGAATATAAGTAGGTTGATTTCAAACAAACACAATGAAGTATATTTAGAGAAGTTTGAAGAAAAATTTCCCTTTACTTTCAAAATCTATTAAAGAAAGTGGCACATATTACCTATTTAGAACCTTTATTGATTCGACTGAAGGTTAAGATGTTCTTGCTTATAGATCCTAATTAACGAATGAAATCGATTGACTGACAGTGTGTGTATCTCTGAAGACCATGGAGTCTTGCATAGAAATAAAACTTAGTTTGTAAAAGAGTAACGCTTGTTTCTATAGCACTTTTTTGAATATTAGAAATATTGAAAAAATTCTTTAGGAACTTTTTTGTTGTTGTTGTTTCAATCCTTTCAATCCTTACAAAGACTTCTTTAGTTCATGTTCTTCTGGGCACATGAGAACACAAGAAAATATAATGCTAGTGTGTTAAGTTTTCCTGGTGATTGTGTGAGACAGTGAAAATATCAACAACAGTTCTCATTCTCTCTTCACCAGTTATTCTAATGGCATTGCTCATAATGGGGACAATTTGTCTCTTGGGTTTTATTTAACATATTATCTTTGTTTTGTACTTTTATTTGGATACTGCTTATTACTTAATTTTTCTAGTCAAAATCTGGAGTTTCCACACAGAGAATGCATATTAGAATTTGAGACATCAATGGGACAGTAGGGGGCTGGGTAATAAGTGAAGTTCATGTTGAAAGATGCTCATTAAGGCACATAGGTTCATTCTTAACTGCAGTTTTACAGCTGTGCTTTTATTGATATTGACTTTACATTAACAAAGAATTTAGTTAAGTGACTGTAGGGCAGTAATTTTTTTTACATCTCTCATGTAGATCTCAAGGCAAAGTGAATTCAAGGTTACTCTTGTAATATCCTTGCTTCCTATGAGTTGGAGCAGACGAAATCTCTGGGGCTTAGGCAGCATGTACAAGGTAGGGTGTCTCTGCATGCTTGTAGGACATTCTAAATTAAACCCTTTTCCCTCTTGAGATCTGATCTGTACAAGTTGTCTTCTGAGATATTCATACAATTTCATCCTCAGCAAGGAAGGTGATATAAAGTAAAGAAGGAAGAGAAAAATCCTGATTTATTTCAGACAGTTAGTTCAATTTGCTTTTACTTGTTTGGGAAATTGCTTTTTCAATGCAGACAAAAATGTATTTCACTAAAGCAATTCTGTGGGTTTGATGACACTGCAGTATGTTTCTTCCTGGTATCTGCTGTAAGTGTAAATGAAATGCGAGGACAGAGGGATTATCGTTATTTACTTGCCTTTATTGCTGCTCTTTCTTACCTACTCCATTACATGTGTGTTAACTGGAGTTACCATTTACACTTATTTAACAGTATTGACTGAAATAACTCTGAATCTTTTCCAGTGAGGACTGATTTAGCTACAAATCACTGTTCTGAGTCTGAAATCATTAATCAGCCTTAGGCAAGATCCATTATGTGGGATTTGAGCGTAGAAGAAATATTAACAGCTCCCTGGTAGAAATGTTGCCTTACATTGGCTGTGGCTCCCTGCTGGAGCAGCAAATTACCCTCAAGTAATAATTATAATACATTAGTAGAAGTTTAATTTCCAATAAGTACTCCCGGTTTAAGAAATGGCAATCTCACCATGGCTCAGAGAACAATAGATCATGTTATCAGCAAGAATAAACCTACATGGAATTAAATGAGAGATAATAAAAAATTCATTACAGTTTGGAAATGTTAGGGAAAAAAAGAAAGAAAGTAGGTGTTAGTTATGCAGTGGCAATTTTATAAGAAATTGCCATGTTTACTGATTGTGTCTGTGGAAGGTCTTGGGTTGGAAAGTAAAAGTAGACTCTAGTTAAGTCAGTTTCAATACTGTTAAATTACTAACTGATATGAAGATTGACAATCTGGTTATAGTAGTTTTCTTCCTAGGGGTGTACTATACTGATGAATGGAATGCTTCTATAAGGAACTTTATTCTTCTGCTCACCAAGTGTAAAAACATCTCTGAAACCTGAAGTAATATTCCTGGAAATCTTGAAGTATTAAAAAGTGGAACTTCACACAAAATTGTTTCAAACAGAAATGGTTCTACAGTAGACAGACAGGCAAATATATTTTGAGAGCTAACCCTGCAAATGGCTTAGAAACATAATTGATACCTAGGAGGTTTGAATTGTGTGAAGCTATGAAGGCTCAAGATCCCTCCTTAACATTCAGAATAAACTGTTCACTGTGTCTACAGTTCATCCTAGGGGTATTTATAGTGTTTGCTACATTTTTTGCCTTTCAGTGAGATGCAGGATGCAAGCATTACAAAAGGAATACTGGCTTAATTTTTAAGAAAAGTTTTGTTCAAATTGTAAAAGTTTTACTTTTTTTTTTTCCAGTTAGCAAGTATCAAGCTTAATATGCTGTTGTGATACGAAAGATATTCTGACATTCTGATATCTGAAATGTAAATATAAGTTTTATTTGCCAGTTTCAATTGCCATCCTGGAAGTTTACCAAAATAGCTGACCCTTTTTAGCTCTTCTTTCTGAATTCCAAACTGTGGTTCCACTATACTGTTCTGTCTTAACTCCCTCTCACAGATGACTGATTCAAACTGACTTCTCTCAACTTCTGACTGAAAGTTCTCTGCTTTGCCTCAAACGAACTCTGGCAATCTGTTCTAGTCTTTTATTCTCTGGCTTGTTCTGTCTTTATGTATGTCTAGTTTGTTCTCTCTGCAACCTATCTCTATAAATCAGTTCTTCCTCCCTCCCTCCCTCCCTCCCTCCCTCCCTCCCTCCCTCCCTCCCTCCCTCCCTCCCTCCCTCCCTCTCTTCTCCCTTTCTCTCTTCTCCCTCTCCCTTCTCCCTCTCCCTCTCCCTCTCTCTGTCTCTAAACTGCTCTCCTAAGTCACTTTTCTTTCCTGTCTTTTCTCATTAGAGTTGGGTGTGTCCATTTGCTGACTCACTCTGTCAGATCTTTCTCTGCTTAGTGTCTTTGTCTGCCCTTCAATTAGACATCACTTTCAAGCACATCTGCTTCATTCTACTTTACCTTCAAAGCTTGGGACTAATGGTGTGTATTCCAGCCAGAGGGATTAAAGGTGCATCATTCCAGATGTATTCAACAGATCTAGAATTTCCTTGTGAGATCCCTTGCAAGAGCAGTCATTTTGCTGAATTAAAATTCCTCAACCCTAAAGATTCTTTGTGATTAAGCAGTCGACATTGTAAAGATACTGGTATTTTAATAGCTGAATTCAATTGATCTTGGAATAAGTCCTAATCCACTGCATAAACCATTGTAGGTGGGACCTATACTCAAAACCTGTCCTTTACATTCATAGAATGATTCATTTCAGGAACTCAAGGTGATTCCATACTTGGTCATAAAGGATCTCATATCATTATACAGTGTACAGTGTATAGTACGACTGGATATTTTGCTTTGACACACAGCAAGCAAAAGGAAAGTGTCCTCTCAAATTCATCCACCATTAAATTTCACACATGAACTAGGATTGAAAGTGTGTTTTTTTTTTTTTTTTAATCTTCCTAATTCTAAGGAATCAGTTTTAAGCTAGCGTAAGAAAGTATAAAGTTTATAGGGTAGAGTAAGAGTTCACTTTGTAGAATGTTTGCCTATTTTGAATGGGTCTGGGTTTAATAACCATCATAAAGACAGGGAGGTGATGGTTATCTTCAGCTACATAGCAAGTTGAAGAACCAAGGATAGATGGGATCATGTCTCAAAATTCATATTTCCAAATTTTAAAATAATGAGATTATTTTAAAGTTTCCCATATTTAATGATAGATTGTGAAACTATATTTATAGGCCCTTCTTAATTTTGAAAAGGGGACGAAGATGTGTACTCATTATACAATACCAAGTATTAAATCAACCTTTGATTTAAAACCTCAAAGACTTACATTTGTTGGATTAACATGCGCTGTCCTTGAAAAATGATTGTATAAATCCACTACAACGAAAGCAATGTGACACATTATGATCTTGTACTCATGCTTCACTTATAATGAAACATAATGATTTCTATGAGTTACCTAAGGTAATATGAGCCAGAGATACAACTCAAGTCTGATTGCCCAGCTTTGGCTAGAATGAGAAGAAATACAGTTCAAAAATGATTTTACAGCCGCATGCCAATTTTATTAGTATTCTTTCAATAATAAAATAGAAATATCAGCTTAGCATTTTATTAGTATATATACACATTTGTGTATAGATGTCACATTAGTAAGTACATAGATGCATATTCATTTTGTTTAAGTGCTGATATATTCAAGAATGTCATAGAATATTTACTGAAAGGCACCTTTCCTTTTAAACTGTAAGTTTAAAGTTTTTTTTTATATTTATAAATAATTCAAGGCATTTAACAGTAAGGAAATAAATAAAAGTTGGTAGTTTTTGCCAATATTTTTCAGCCTATTAGTTTGTATTTACATTGTTTCAAAAATATTAATTTCAAAGTTTTGCAATATATGTTTTTTAAGTTCTCAATAAATTACTTTAAAGTCCCCTCTTTCTAAATATTGCAATATTCAAATAGTTATAAATAGAGAAGTTGCAATCAGTGTATACTAACTAAAAGAATAATGATGTGATTTGAATACAAAATTTTTCATGCCTTCGGAGGCTAAGGGTCAGTGATAAGACCTTTCCATAAAACAATCAAAAGAAGAGAGATTGTGCATAAAAAATATGTGGATGAAAAATGAGCAATTATAGTTTGCAATCCAGAGAGCACTGAGTGGTTCTCCAAGAGTGTTTTGTGGTAACCTCTGAACTAGCCAACATGGTACTCCATATACTCAAAGTCTGATTTACAAGGGATATTTCTACAAACTTGTTCATTCATTGACAATGAAAGAAACAGCAAAAGAAGAAAAACAAAACCCAAAACAAAAGAACAAAAGAAATAAATAACCAAACCAAACCAACCAAACAAACAACAAAAACAAACATACAAGAAAACAAGGGCAAACACTTGGATTTTACACTAGAACCTGGCATTTTTCAACTTGAGTCATCAGGCAACTTTTCCAATGGCTCTAACCTCATTTTTTCTCTTCTCATAGTCAGTATAATGCTTTTCCTGGCAGAAGCTGTTTGCTTTTGTGAAAAAGAAGACACAGTACAGTAATAATAACAATGAACAGTAATAGCAGAGGGTAAAGTCATCAATAATTACAACAACAACAAAAATAAAACAGCAAGAGTTCTTTTACACTCAGAGGCCTTAGAAATGTTTGCGCAATTCACAGAGTACATTCCACAATAACTGTATAAAATATTTATTATCATTGGCTTTGCTTTAGATTGCTGAGAATTGGGAATGACTAAGTTATGTTTATAAGTCATGCAGTGTGAGAATGAGTCAGGCACAGAGTCACGTCTGTATGACTGTGATTCCAAGTCCATAGTTCAGTAATCCCTGTCAACCTTAACTTTTTGGCTCTGTGAATATCCTGGTATTCTCCATATATGTATATGGTAGGCATTATTATATTTAAGAGTTTTTGTTGCGTAGGCATGATTGAAGGCTTAGGATTTTCTTTCTCATTTTTTTAATTGGAGATTTTATTTATTTACATTTCAAATGTTATGCCCTTTCCCTTCTGTGAACCCCGTCTCCCATTCCCCCTGACCCTACTTCTATGAGGGTGCTCTCCCACCCACCTACCCACTACTGCCTTATCACCCTAGCATTCCTCTACTCTGGGGCATCAAACCTTCACAGGACCAAGGGCCTCCCCTCCCATTGATGCCAGATAAGGCCTCTTCAGCTCCTTCAGTCCTTCTTCTAACTTCTCAATTGGTGTTCCTGTGCTCAGTCTCATGGTTGGCTGCAAGCATCCACGTCTATATTGGTGAGGATGTGGCAGAGCCTCTCAGGAGAGAGTTGTATCAGGCTCCTGTCAATAAGCACTTCTTGGCATCAGCAATAATGTCTGGATTGGGTGTCTGCATGTGGGATGGATCCCCAGGTGGGGCAGTCTCTGGATGGCCTTTCTTTCAGTCTCTACTCTACTCTTTGTCCCTGTATTTTGTTTAGACAGGAGCAATTATGGGTTAAAATTTGAGAGATGGCTGGGTGGCCCCATCCCTCAACCGGAGGGGAGGGGGCATGTCTAACCTCTGGATATGATCTCGAAAGGTTCTCCCTCCCCTTTGTGGATTATTTCAGCTAATGTCATCCTGTGTGTTCCTGGGAGGCTCTTGCTTTCTTGGCATCTGGGGCTTTTTGGTTGCAACCCCCAGTTCTCCATCCCCCATTACTACACATCTCTGTTCAATTTCTGAGCCTCTGTACATCTCTTCCATCTCCTCTCATACCTGAATCTCCCCTTGTTTTCTCAACTCCCCTTCTCTATCTCCCAAGTCCCTCCCACTTTAATTATGGTTCTTTAACACTACAACCTCTCTCCTAATCCACCTCCTGCCAGAAAGGAAAAGAAAGGTTAATAGGAAACAGGGTTTGTGGATCTGTTTAGAAATAGTTTTGTGGGCAATCCAAACTTCATTTTCAGCTGTCCTGTCCACTCAGCAAACAGCAAACATGAATGAATAGCAGTTGCTTGATCCAGAAGAAACCTGGAGGCTCTGCCTATCAGCATGAGTCCTTGGAATTTGCAGGAAATACCACCAGAAGTTCTTTGATGTGTTTTTCTCTACAAGGTCACAACAAGGGCAAAACAGCTAAGAAAGCCAGAAGAGTCAATGAAAAAGCATAGTCCACTGTCTGTTGGGTTATACATATGCAATTTCCAAACATCATGAGCCTCCCAAGTATACATTCCTGCAAAACATCATGTGCCCTTTACCAGGCAACTTCCAGAAAAATACCATGTGTGTTTCAGCAAAACATCCTCTCAGAAGACAGTTTCTAGAAACACCCACTCCACAGTATGGCTGGGTGGGTTAAAGTGTTTGCTGAGCAAAACTAAGGACATTATTAAATTCTAAAAACCTATATTTAGGTGCAGTGGTGGTGGCAGGCATTAACCCAGAATAACTATGAAGAAATAGGATTAGGATACATGTCACTTTGAGGCTTGCTAGCAAGCTAGTATAAATATAGAGAGCAGGAGAAATAAACAAAAAACCCATAGAATAACAAGATGAAAGGCATGATTTGATTCAGAAGTTGTGCTCTGACCACCACATGTTCCTCCATAACACATATTCAAACAAGTTCTGTCTCCATGGCTGTCTCTGTCTTATCATTGTGTGTCTGTGTCTGTATCTATGTTGTCAATGCCTGTGTCTGTGTCTGTGTCTGTGTCTGTGTCTGTGTCTGTGTCTGTGTCTGTGTCTGTGTCTGTGTGTCTGGGTCTGGGTCTGTGTCTGTGTCTGTGTCTGTGTCTGTGTGTCTGTGTCTGTGTCTGTGTCTGTGTCTGTGTCTGTGTCTGTGTCTGTGTCTGTGTCTGTGTCTGTGTCTGTGTGTCTGTGTCTGTGTGTCTGGGTCTGTGTGTCTGTGTCTGTGTCTGTGTCTGTGTCTGTGTCTGTGTCTGTGTCTGTGTCTGTGTCTGTGTCTGTGTCTGTGTCTGTGTCTGTGTCTGTGTGTCTGGGTCTGGGTCTGGGTCTGGGTCTGGGTCTGGGTCTGGGTCTGTGTCTGTGTCTGTGTCTGTGTCTGTGTCTGTGTCTGTGTCTGTGTCTGTGTCTGTGCTGTGTCTGTGTCTGTGTCTGTCTGTGTGTCTGTGTCTGTGTCTGTGTGTCTGGGTCTGGGTCTGGGTCTGGGTCTGGGTCTGGGTCTGGGTCTGGGTCTGGGTCTGGGTCTGGATTTGTTTATGTGTCTGTTTTTTTGTATGTGTCTTGGTCTGTCTTTCTCTCTCTTACTCCCTCTCAAACACACACACACACACACACACACACACACACAAATATATATATATATATATATATATGAATACATATTTTTTAAATATTTTTTATTACATATTTTCTTCAATTACATTTCCAATGCTATCCCAAAAGTCCCCCATACCCACCCCCGACTCCCCTACCCACCCATTCCCATTTTTTGGCCCTGGCGTTCCCCTATACTGGGGCATATAAAGTTTGCAAGTCCAATGGGCCTCTCTTTCCAGTGATGGCTTACTAGGCCATCTTTTGATACATATGCAGCTAGAGTCAAGAGCTCCGGGGTACTGGTTAGTTCATAATGTTGCACCTACAGGGTTGCAGATCTATTTAGCTCCTTGTATACTTTCTCTAGCTCCTCCATTGGGGGCCCTGTGATCCATCCAATAGCTGACTCTGAGCATCCACTTCTGTGTTTGCTAAGCCCTGGCCTAGTCTCACAAGAGACAGCTATATCAGGGTGCTTTCAGCAAACGCTTGCTAGTATGCAATGGTGTCATCGTTTGGAGGCTAATTATGGGATGGATCCCTGAATATGGCAGTCTCTGATTGGTCCATCCTTTTGTCTCAGCTCCAAACTTTGTCTCTGTAACTCCTTCCATGTGTGATTGTTTCCAATTCTAAGAAGGGCAAAGTGTCCACACTTTGGTCTTTGTTCTTCTTCAGTTTCACATGTTTTACAAATTTTCTCTTATATCTCGGGTATACTAAGTTTCTGGGCTAATATCCACTTATCAGTGAGTACATATCATTTGAGTTCTTTTGTGATTGTGTTACCTCACTCAGGATGATGCCCTCCAGGTCCATCCATTTGCTTAGGAATTTCATAAACTCATTCTTTTTAATAGCTGAGTAGTACTCCATTGTGTAAATGTACCATAATTTTTTTATCCATTCCTCTGTTGAGGGGCATCTGGGTTATTTCCAGCTTCTGGCTATTATAAATAAGGCTGCTATGAACATAGTGGAGCGTGTTTCCTTCTTACCAGTTGGGACATCTTCTGGATATATGCCCAGGAGAGGTATTTGGGATCCTCCTGTAGTACTATGTCCAATTTTCTGAAGAACAGCCAGACTGATTTCTAGAGTGGTTGTACAAGCTTGCAATCCCACCAACAATGAAGGAGTGTTCCTTTTTCCACATCCTCGCCCGCATCTGCTGTCACTTGAATTTTTGGTCTTAGCCATTCTGACTGGTGTGAGATGGAATCTCAGGGGTGTTTTGATTTGCATTTCTCTGATGATTAAGGATGCTGAGCATTTTTTCAGGTGCTTCTCAGCCATTCGGTATTCCTCAGGTGAGAATTCTTTGTTTAGCTCTGAGTCCCATTTTTTAATGGGGTTGTTTGATTTTCTGGAGTCCACCTTCTTGAGTTCTTTATATATATTGGATATTAGCCCCCTATCTGATTTAGGGTAGGTATGGTTATTTGATAGTTATATTTATATAATCAACAGATTAATATGTCATTTCAGACTATTTCATTTATAAAAACTGTCTTATTTATTAAAAATTCTATTTGTTAAGTGAACATATCTTCACAATTTTACATATGGTAGTTGATAGACAATATCTTTTCATGTGAATTATTGAAAGTATAAAGGGAGAGAGACTATGTTTCACAACCTGCATGTTTTAAAATTGTATCAATTTAATGAAAACTTGACAAAGTCATTACATAATTTTACTACTTACTTAGTACGCTTAGAATATCTGCTCAGTGTCTGAAGGAACATGATCATGGAGAATGACGATGTTAATTTACTAATAGATATTAAGTATAACAGAAAATCTAAGTAATATAATAATAAACTGTGTGCTTTTCACTTTTTTTTAAATTGAAAATTCTTGGAACAGTTAAATCCAAGATGAAATAAGCTTCAGTTTCTTCCAAAAGTTTTCTTTGGAAGGAAGAAAGAAAGGATGGTTTCTTTGTTGTACTAAGATATTAACATCACAGGTTTTACAAAATTGGCATGCTTCACCACACCCTCTTTTTCAACAATAGTCCTTTTTCCAATTTCTTATAATGATACATGACCTTTTGGTGATAATAAGAAAGGTGACGTCAAAGTACTCAGTTTCTGTGATTATTTCCACTGTCACTCAAAAATATATAATTCTAAATAAGTTTAGATAATAAAATATAAGAATAAATAAATGATAAACTACAAATTAATTAATTAAATAAATGCCTGTATATATAACATGAGACAAGAACCTCAAACTGTATCATTGAGTTCATTTTGTGTTCTCTATCTGCTTTGTGTGGGACTTGCCCTTAAGAGTAGGCCATTTTCCTCGAGAGACTATGTTAAAGAAAACTAATTTTTCATTTGTAGCTGCTTACAATTGCAGATTGCTTCTGTCTTTGGGATATGGGCATTTGCTCACTTTTTCTTTTAGTTTACTTATTTTTCTCGTTAATTTATATATCTCTTCACTTCACATCCCTATCACCACCCCATTGTCTTCTTCCTTTCTCCTCTCACATAGTTACTCCCCCCATTCTCCCCTCTGAAAGTATCCTCCCACCCTGGCATATCAAGTCTCTCAAGGGCTAGGTGTATCCTGTCCCACTGAACCCAAATGAGACAGCCCAGTTAGAGGAACAGGATCCACAGGCAGGAAAAATATGTAGGGAGAGACACAATCCACTTATTGAGGGACCTGCATGAAGGCCAAGCTCCATATGTGCTTCATATGTACTGGGTTCTAAGTCTGACCCATGTGTACTCTATGGTTGGTGGTTCAGACTCTAAGAGCCTCCATAGTACCACATTAGTTGACTCTGTTGTTCTTACTATGGGGTTCCCATGCCCTCTGATGTGAATGGTTTGGTGACCTCATCCTTACACTGGGGAGTCATGCCTGGCTACAGAAAGTGGTGCATATCCTAGTGCTAGGAGTCTCAGCTAATGTCACCCACTTAGACTCCTGGGAGCCTCCCTGATTCCAGAACTCTGGCATGCCCTAGAGATGCCCCACCACCAACCATCACTAGCTACAGATTTCCATTCATTTTTCTGATACACTGGCCCTCTTGTCTGTCCACATACCTGACACTGAATCCCTATGAAATCCCCTCCACTTACCCTCTCTCACCCAGTTCTCTCCCTCCCTCTGACTCCTATGACTGTTTTATTCCCATTTCTTTTTCTTTGTTTTTAGGTATTTATTTCATTTGCATATCCAATGCTATCCCAAAAGTCTCCCACACGCTCCCCCACCCACTCCTCCACCCACCGACTCCCCCACCCACCCACTCCCACTTCTTGGCCCTGGCGTTCCCCTGTACTGGGGCAGATAAAGTTTCCATGACCAATGGGCCTCTTTCCACTGATGGCCGACTAGGCCATCTTCTGATACGTATGCAGCTTAAGACAGGAGCTCTGGGGAGTACTGGTTAGTTCATATTGTTGTTCCACCTATAGGGTTGCAGATCCCTTTAGCTCCTTGGTTTACTAAAATTTATAAATAATTCTATGATATTACAAAAATGACAGCTTATTGTTTTACAATCAAATGTTATTAATACTAATATTCATGGAAGAATTTCAAGATATATTTATACATGTTATGTTTTTACATGAATGTTTTGCTAAGTATATACAAAGGAAACTCACTATATATATATATATATATATATATATATATATATATATATATTCCTCTGATTGTTTCTATTTCAGTATGTCTCTAGGAATAAAGAACAAACTACTTTTTCCCAATAGTATATATTTTTAACTTTATTATTGAAATAGTATCTTCATATACATAAAATTACACAGAAAATACCATACCAATGGAACATCAAAAACTCAAACTAGTCTAGTTCTGCAGACAATGATGTTGGTGAATTGTCTTATAGAATATAGATGTAATGGTACTTATTCTCTAGATCTTACTTTGTTTAAAATGGACCTTTCATTAATGTGATTCTGTCATTATTATTGTAACCTCATGTGTATATTTATTATAATATCAAATCAATAATGCAGTATGAAAATTGTGATAAATATTTTAAGGGGAAAGTTGCCAGATAATTTAATAGCTGTCAACAATACATTTTTAAATATCAGAGAATCATTAATTTATCTCATCTTATGGCTAGAGAAATGATTGTGGTTGAGAACACTCTATTGCATTGAAGATTATGCAGGTTATCTTTAAAATATCCATAAGAAAACCCCAAAAATATCTAGTTCCAAGTGTTCCGATGCCATGTTTTGGCCTCCATGGGGACTGCATAGATATAAGGAAAACACTGAAATACATAAAATATACATGTATAATCTGTAAAGCATATTGTCTTGAAACCCCAGAGAAGAAATTTCTTCAAAGAGAATTGAAATTTCTTTAAAGATCTTAAAATAACTCTGTTTCGCTGTTTATTTGACATGTATGTTGATTGTCTCTGAGCTTCCAAGGCACAGTGAAGTGGCAGTTCTGCTTGCCTCATGTTGTTCCCCATATCAGAATCTTCTCAGTTGGTCTCTGAGAAAGTGCCATTAAGAAAGAACATACCACTCTGTGATGATTCTGGCAAAGTGTGGAATACTGTGAGCAGAAAACATCCTTTGGGAAGCTTAAGGTCTATTTCATTAATGATCACTGTTCCACATAGCAAAACAACAAGAAGAAAACATAGAGTATCTTCAAGTTGAGACGTCTTCTACGTCTTAAATTGCAAGAAGGCCACATGAGCTTTTTAAGAATCTTTAACACTCTGCATTTAAAAGTAATCAACTAAATGGTTTGAAGATATTTATGGAATAATGTATTTCTTTGGAGAAATATGGAATATAAAATTATATGACATCTTTCAGGGGTAAGCAGCTAAAATTTAGTATTACTCAGGAACATTTTAAGGATATTTAACTGTTCCTAATAATAGTATTCTCATTGAAAGATTATTCTATAGTGCAGCAATTGTACATATACAATCTACAGCATATATGACGAAGATGGACAATCAAAAAATCTCAAATCTTCTCCATCTTATAACTTTAAGGAATATTGGGATAATGTCAAAGGAATAAAGAGATGAACAAAATCAATGAAGTGGCAGCTGTGCTGTGAAATATTTCAACACAAAGCAGAGACTGTATTTAGTGGCAGATGTTGATAAGTGCAAAGGCTTTGATCCCCCAAATACCTACTGATTTGCTACTTAATGTAGTTCCTCAGGTGACTAAAATTAGCTTCTCCTTTTCTTATCACAATTAACCTCTCTGTCATCTGGGGCAACTCTAGGCAGAATTCCAAACACAGACTGCCCTCATTCAACAAAAAATCTTCATGGTTCCCAAAAGTCAAAACGGGATCTGAGCTCAGGAATATTGCAGATAGCTCACTCACTTTGTTTAGACATTTAAATTCTATTACACAAAAATAGTAAGTGAGGGTTCTCTTGTGCATAGGAAAGCTAATTCTACATGGTGTCACTGTCTCAGGACCTCATTTAAATCTAAATAAAGGGAAAAGGGGGAGCAAACTAAACAAAGAAACAAATTAGATAGAGAGATGCATTTTCACATACAGTGGATACCACAGAAACAGAAAACTGGAAGCCATAATACATGTAAAAGATCTTGAACCTAAAACTAATGATAATAAAAATAAAAAAATTAAGTAAAATTTTTAAAATAGTAATGGAGTACTGAAACTGGAGGATCAAACATGGAAGATGGGAAAGGGTGGAGAAGAGGGCGAGAATACAGTGGCTTTATCTGTGATAGCTAGGAACTGAAAACAACACAGATGTCCCTCAACTGAAGGATGGATACAGAAAATGTGGTCAATTTACACAATGGAACTCAGATACTAAAAACAAGGGCATCTTGAATTGTGCAGACAAGTGGACGGTACTAGAAAATATCATCCTGAATGAGGTAGCCCAGACCCATAAGGACATCCATTGTATGGACTTACTTATAAGTGGATATTAGCCATAAAATACAGGATACCCATACTACAACCAACAGACCCAAAGTAACTAAACAAGAAAGAAAGCTCAAGGGAGGTTGCTCGATTCTCACTTAGAAATGGGAATAATGGAACCTCATGAAACTGCAAAGCTTCTGTAAGGCAAAAGACACCATCAATAAGACAAAAAGACCACCAACAGATTGGGAAAGTATCTTTACCTTTCCTAAATCACATAGAGGACTAATATCCAATATATATAAAGAACTCAACCTTGGTTCCCAGACTCGGCAGAAAGCAGCCTGCACAGTTGAGAGTGTGGACTACAGAAGCTAACAGCTTCTGGGACAGGATAGAGCCACAGAGCTTCTGAGGCAGCGCCATTTTCAGGCTCCAGACATCTGGCCACCTTCCCAGCGAGAGGACAGGGGTTCCCCAGGCCCGGGAGGTTTTTGCCTCAGGATCCATGGGAGCCATCTTGGTTCCTGAACTCCATAGAAAGTTGTCTACACAGGCAAGAGTGTGGACCACAGAAGCTAACAGCTTCTGGGACAGGCAAGAGCCACAGAGCTTCTGAGGCAGCACTGTTTTTGGGCCCCAGACACCCAGCCACCTTCCCAGCCAGAGGACAGGGGTCCCCCCAGCCCAGGAGGCCCTAGCCTCAGGATCCGCAGGAGCCATTTTGGTTCCAGGACCCCACAGAAAGTAGTCTGTACAGGTGAGAGTGTGGACTACTGAAATTAACAGCTTCTGGGACAGGACAAAGCAACACAGTTTCTGGGAAAGGTCCTGTTTTGGCCCTTCATCTTTGGCCAGGAGGAGGTCAAAATGCCAGATAACTGTGCACCTTCCCTGTAAGAGGTGAGCTTGCCTGCAGAGACTGCTCTGACCACTGAAACTCAGAGGAGAGAGCTAGTCTCCCATGTCTGCTGATAGAGGGTAACAGAATCACCAGAGGAACAATCTCTAAACAGAGACAACTATAACAACTAACTCCAGAGATTACCAGATGGTGAAAGGTAAACGTAAGAATCTTACTAACAGAAACAAATACCACTCACCATCATCAGAACCCAGCACTCCCACTTTGCCCAGTCCAGGGCACCACGACACACCCGAAAAGCTAGACCCGGATTTAAAAGCATATCTCATGATGATGGTAGAGGACATCAAAAAGGACTTTAATAACTCACTTAAAGAAATACAGGAGAACACTGCTAAAGAGTTAAAAGTCCTTAAAGAAAAACAGGAAAACACAACCAAACAGGTGATGGAAATGAACAAAACCATACTAGACCTAAAAAGGGAAGTAGACACAATAAAGAAAACCCAAAGTGAAGCAACCCTGGAGACAGAAACCCTAGGAAAAAATCTGGAACCATAGATGCGAGCATCAGCAACAGAATAAAAGAGATGGAAGAGAGAATCTCAGGTGCAGAAGATTCCATAGAGAACATCAGCACAACAATCAAAGAAAATGCAAAATGCAAAAAGATCCTAACTCAAAACATCCAGGAAATCCAGGACACAATGAGAAGACCAAACCTACTGATAATAGGAGTGGATGAGAATGAAGATTTTCAACTAAAAGGACCAGCAAATATCTTCAAAAAATTATAGAAGGAAACTTCCCAAATCTAAAGAAAGAGATGCCCATGAACATACAAGAAGCCTACAGAACTCCAAATAGACTGGACCAGAAAAGAACTTCCTCCTGACACATAATAATCAGAACAACAAATGCACTAAATAAAGATAGAATACTAAAAGCAGTAAGGGAAAAAGGTCAAGTAACATACAAAAGCAAGCCTATCAGAATTACACCAGATTTTTCACCAGAGACTATGAAAGCCAGAAGAGCCTGGACAGATGTTATACAGACACTAAGCGAACACAAATTCCAGCCCAGGCTACTATACCCAGCCAAACTCTCAATTACCATAGATGGAAAAACCAAAGTATTCCACAACAAAACCAAATTCACGCATTATCTTTCCACAAACCCAGCCCTTCAAAGGATAATAACAGAAAAACAAACAAACAAACAAACAAAAATAAAACAAACAAACAAAAAAAAACAATACAAGGACGGGAACCACGCCCTAGAAAAAGCAAGAAGGTAATCCCTTAACAAACCTAAAAGAAGACAGCCACAAGAACAGAATGCCAAATTTAACAACAAAAATAATAGGAAGCAACTATTACTTTTCCTTAATATCTCTTAATATCAATGGACTCAACTCCCCAATAAAAAGACATAGAGTAACAAACTGGCTACACAAACAAGACCCAACATTTTGCTGCTTACAGGAAACTCATCTCAGAGAAAAAAATATACACTACCTCAGAATGAAAGGCTGGAAAACAATTTTCCAAGCAAATGGTATTAAGAAACAAGCTGGAGTAGCCATTCTAATATCTAATAAAATCGACGTCCAACCCAAAGTCATCAAAAAAGACAAGGAGGGGCACTTCATAGTCACCAAAGGTAAAATCCTCCAAGAGGAACTATCAATTCTGAATATCTATGCTCCAAATACAAGGGCAGCCACATTCATTAAAGAAACTTTAGTAAAGCTCAAAGCACACATTGCACCTCACACAAAAATAGTGGGAGACTTCAACACACCACTTTCACCAATGGACAGATCATGGAAACAGAAACTAAACAGGGACACACTGAAACTAACAGAAGTGATGAAACAAATGGATCTGACAGATATCTACAGAACATTTTATCCTAAAACTAAAGGATATACCATCTTCTCAGCACCTCATGGTACCTTCTGCAAAATTAACCACATAATTGGTCACAAAACAAGCCTCAACAGATTCAAAAATATTGAAATTGTCCCATGCATCCTATCAGATCACAATGGACTAAGGCCAACAAAATAACTAATAGAAAGTCAACATTCATGTGGAAACTGAAGAACACTCTTCTCAATGATAACTTGGTCAAGGAAGGAATAAAGAAAGAAATTAAGGACTTTTTGAAGTTTAATGAAAATGAAGACACAAAATACCCAAACTTATGGGACACAATGAAAGCATTCCTAAGAGGGAAACTCATAGCTCTGAGTGCCTCAAAAAAGAAACTAGAGAGAGCACACATTAGCAGCTTGACAACACACCTAAAAGCTCTACAACAAAAGGAAGCAAATTCACCCAAGAGGAGGAGACTGCAGGAAATAAACTCAGTGGCAAAATCAACCAAATGGAAACAAGAAGAACTATTCAAAGAATCAACCAAATGAGGAGCTGCTTCTTTGAGAAAAATCAACAAGATAGATAAACCCTTAGCCAGATTCAGTAGAGGGCACAGGGAAAGCATTCTAATTAACAAAATCAAGAATGAAAAGGGAGACATAAAAACAGATCCTGAAGAAATCCATAACACCATCAGATCCTTCTACAAAAGGCTATACTCAACAAAACTGGAAAACCTGGATGAAATGGACAAATTTCTAGACAGATACTGGGTATCAAAGTTGAATCAAGATCAGGTTAATGATCTAAACAGCCCTATATCCCCCAAAGAAATAGAAGCAGTCATTAATAGTCTCCCAGCCAAAAAAAAAGCCCAGGACCAGATGGGTTTAGTGCAGAGTTCTATCTGACTTTCAAAGAAGATCTAATCCCAGTTCTTCACAAACTATTCCACAAAATAGAAACAGAAGGTACTCTACCCAACTCACTCTATGAAGCCACAATTACTCTGATACCTAAAACACAAAAAGACCCAACAAAGATAAAGTACTTCAGACCAAATTCTCTTATATATACTGATGCAAAAATCCTCAATAAAGTTCTTGCTAACCGAATCCAAGAACACATGAAAACAATCATCCATCCTGACCAAGTAGGTTTCATCCCAGGGATTCAGGTTCAATATATGGAAATCCATCAATGTAATCCAGTATATAAACAAACTCAAAGACAAAAACCACATGGTCATCTCCTTAGATGCTGAGAAAGTATTTACAAAATCCAACACCCATTCATGATAAAAGTCTTGGAAATATCAGGAATTCAAGGCCCATACCTAAACATGATAAAAGCAATCTACAGCAAACCAGGAGCCAACATCAAAGTAAATGGTGAGAAGCTGGAAGCAATCCGACTAAAATCAGGGACTAGACAGGGTTGTCCACTCTCTCCAAACCTATTCAATATTGTACTTGAAATCCTAGTCAGAGCAATTAGAGAACAAAAGGAGATCAAGGGGATACAAATTGGAAAGGAAGAAGTCAAAATACCACTTTTTGCAGATGATATGATAGTATATATAAGTGACCCTAAAAATTCCACCAGTGAACTCCTAAGCCTGATAAACAGCTTCAATGAAATAGATGGATATAAAATTAACTCAAACTAGTCAATGGCATTTCTGTACACAAAAGATAAACAGGTTGAGAAAGAAATTAGGGAAACAACACCCTTCTCAATAGTCACAAATAATAAAAAATACATTGGTGTGACTCTATCTAAGGAAGTGAAAGATCTGTATGATAAAAACTTCATGTCTCTTAAGAATGAAATTAAAGATCTCAGAAGATGGAAATATCTCCCAAGCTCATGGATTGGCAGGATCAATATAGTAAAAATGGCTATCTTGCCAAAAGCAATCTACAGATTCAACACAATCCCCATCAAAATTCCAACTCAATTCTTCAACAAATTAGAAAGGGCAATCGGTGATTCATCTGGAATAACAAAAAACCTAGGATAGCAAAAACTTTTCTCAAGGATAAAAGAACCTCTGGTGGAATCACCATGCCCAACCTAAAGCTGTACTACAGAGCAATTGTGATCAAAACTGCATGGTACTGGTATAGTGACAGACAAGTAGACCAATGGAACAGAATTGAAGACCCAGAGATGAATCCACACACCTATGGTCACTTGATCTTTGACAAGGGAGCTAAAACCATCCAATGGAAAAAAGACAACATTTTCAACAAATGGTGCTGGCACAACTGGCTGTTATCATGTAGAAGATTGCAAATTGATCCATTTCTATCCCCTTGTACTAAGGTCAAATCTAAGTGGATTAAGGAACTCCACATAAAACCAGAGACACTGAAACTTATAGAGGAGAAAGTAGAGAAAAGCCTCGAAGATATGGGTACAGGGGAAAAATTCCTGAGTAGAAGAGCAATGGTTTGTGCTGTAAGATTGAGAATTGATAAATGGGACCTTATAAAATTGCAAAGCTTCTGCAAGGCAAAAGACACTGTCAATAAGACAAAAAGACCACCAACAGATTGGGAAAGGATCTTTACCTATTCCAAATCAGATAGGGGACTAATATTCAATTTATATAAAGAACTCATTAAGGTGGACTCCATAAAATCCAATAACCCCATTAAAAAATGGGGCTCAGAACTGAACAAAGAATTCTCACCTGAGGAATACTGAATGGCAGAGAAGCACCTGGAAAAATGTTCAGGATCCTTAATCATCAAGGAAATGCAAATCAAAGCAACCCTGAGATTCCACCTCACACCAGTCAGAATGGCTAAGATGAAAACTTAAGATGACAGCAGATGCTGGCAAGGATGTGGAGAAAGAGGAACACTCCTCCATTGTTGGTGGGATTGCAAGCTTATACAACCACTCTGGAAGTCAGTCTGGAGGTTCCTCAGAAAATTGGACATAGTACTACCGGAGCATCCAGCAACACCTCTCCTGGGCATATATCTAGAAGATGTACCAACCCGTAAGAAGGACACAAGCTCCACTATGTTCATAGCAGCCTTATTTATAATAGCCAGAAGCTGGAAAGAACCTAGATGCCCCTCAACAGAGGAATGGATACAGAAATTGTAGTACATCTACACAATGGAGTACTACTCAGCTATTAAAAAGAATGAATTTATGAAATTCCTAGGCAAATGGATGGACGTGGAGGGCATCATCCTGAGTGAGTTAACCCAATCACAAAGGAACCCACACAATATGTACTCACTGATAAGAGGATATTAACCCAGAAACTTAGGATACCCAAGATATAAGATACAATTTGCTAAACTCATGAAACTCAAGAAGAACAAAGACCAAAGTGTGGACACTTTGCCCCTTCTTAGAATTGGGAACAAAACACCCATGGAATGAGTCACAGAGACAACATTTGGAGCTGTGATGAAAGGATGGACCATCTAGTGATTGCCATATCCAGGGATCCATCCCATAATCAGTTTCCAAATGCTGACACCATTGCATACACTAGCAAGATTTTGCTGAAAGAACCCTGATATTGCTGTCTCTTGTGAGACTAGGCCAGGGCCTAGCAAACACAGAAGTGGATGCTCACAGTCAGCTATTGAATGGATCACAGGGCCCCCAATTGAGGAGCTAGAGAAAGCACCCACGGAATCAAAAGGAACTGCAACCCTATTGGTGGAACAACAATATGAACTAACCAGGACCCCGGAGCTCTTGACTCTAGCTGCATATGTATCAAAAGATGGCCTAGTTGGCCATCACTGGAAAGAGAGGCCCATTGGACTTGCAAACTTTATATGCCCCAGTACAGGGGAATGCCAGGGCCAAAAAGGGGGAGTGAGTGGGTAGTGGAGTGGGCAGGTAGGTATGGGGATCTTTTGGGATAGCATTGGAAATGTAAATGAGGAAAATACCTAATTAAAAAAAAAAAAGAACTCAAGAAGATGGTCTCCAGAAAATCAAATAATCCTGTTAAATAATGGGGCTCAGAGCTAAACAAAGATTTCTCACCTGAGGAATACCTAATGGCTGAGAAACACCTGAAAAAGTGTTCAGCATCCTTAATCATCATGGAAATGCAAATAAAAACAACCCTGAGTTTGCATCTCACACTAGTCAGAATGGCTAAGATCAAAAATTCAGGTGACCGCAGATGCCGGCAAGAATGTGGAGAAAGAGAAACACTTCTCCACTGTTGGTGGGATTGCAAGCTTGTACAACCACTCGGGAAATCATTCTGGCCTTTTGTCAGAAAATTGGACATGGTACTACCAGAGGACCCCACAATACCTCTCCTGGGCATATATCCAAAAGATTTTCCAACCAGTAAGAAGGACACATGCTCCCAGTAACCCCAGAGCTCGTGTTTCTAGCTGCATATGTATCAGAAGATGGCCTAGTTGGCCATCAGTGGAAAGAGAGGCCCATTGGTAGTGCAAACTTTATCTGCCTCAGTACAGGGGAATGCCAGGGCCAAGAAGTGGGAGTGGGTGGGTAGGGGAGTGGGTAGGGGAATGTGTGTGGGACTTTTGGGATAGCATTGGAAATGTAAATGAAATAAATACCTAATAAAAAAACAAAAAAAAATTAGTAATGCAGTTAACAAGAATAATGTGTAGTAACATAGTAATTTGATACTTTTATTCTCTCATGAACCAATTACTGACTAAGGAGATTCAGACATAACAAATCAGTGAAGCCAGTTGGCTGTGGTACTATAGACAGTTTATCATATCTCAGAAGTACTTAAGTTATGATTGCCATTTTTGTCATCTGCATTGCAGTAGGAGTACGGAACCAGCTGTTCATCTATATTACCTGTCATCCTCAAGTATAAAAATGTGTTCAATTTAATTGGTAGAAAATATAAGAACTCCAAAGTCTGAGTTTGTATTCACTTTCTAAATACTTTAAAGGCAAATGTAATTGTCACAAGTGTGGGGAGATAATCTGAACTTAGTCAAATATCTTTTTAGTGAGAAAAAACAATTACTATGTCATCCCTATTATTTACAATAATATCAATTTTACTAAAATACTGTGATGTGAAATCATTGTTAAAATTGCCTTTTATATATAATTAACCATTGTACAGTCCAAAGATAAATATAATTAAAGTTAATGTTAATCTAGACAAGTCATATACCCTCAAGTTAAGGTTTTTGAATACTACAGTGTTTCATAAGCCAAAACAACAGAACAGAACGCAGATAATTTATATTCTTGAGCATTCCAGAAAGAATCTTTGTGTTTGCCAAAAGTTGTTTTTCTACTTAAAATTATAATAGACTTTTGGGAACAACAAAATTCTGTTTGTTTAAAAAATAATCAATTTAGTCCCAGTGTAAGCTTTATGAAATATTTTTTAAAGCTGTCCTCCAGCTGACAGTCTAAATTAAATTGGTGTCTGATATGTATTCTCTATTCAATTAAAACTACGGAATGACTACAGGTAGATTTAGGTATAGCAAGTGATTGAAAATAAAGTATTCAAGAGGAGAAAATCAGTGCCAAGAGTTACGAGAATAAATTATAGGTATCTAGGTGCAAAAGAAGGTATAAGAAAGAATTCTCTGTAATCATCAGCAATTATTTCTCATATAGAATTCTTAATAAAATGTTATATTTCTATGTCACCACAAGGGCACATTTGTTGGAAGCTGTATTAGATATGTTTTTCATTATTGTAAAGAAACACTACAGTGGATATTTCTGGTTTCTTTGGAGACTCAGTTAGGTTATAATGATGTTTTGGTATGGCTGCCAGGTGAAAGAATGTTTTGCTACAGCAAACACATGAAAGGACACAGGGTATTTAGAAAGAATATAAATATGACCTACCCCACCCCCACAGGCAGTAGAAGCTTGAACATTGGTTCACTTTGCTGTGCCTTGCTACTCTTCACTCACTTCACACATGCATTGGTTCGCCTTACATTTGTGTTGTTGAGCTTTGCTTGTGGTGACTTCAGAGAGAGAAACTTGCCAAAGAACTTCTTGTGAGGTTCCTGAAGCTTCTTGCTGCGTCCATGGCATCTGGCCCATTGGCAAGCCTTGCAAAATGCATTTAGTCCAACTTTAAATGTCCCAGATTCTATAATAGTCTCAACAATATTAAAATTCCAAAGCTCAAAATCTCTTCTGAGAGTCACCCAATCACTTAACTGTAATCCTCTATAAAATCAAAATCAAAAAGCAGATCACATACCTTCAACATTACAGGATATACATTCTAAAATATCATAGTGAGGAAATAATAAACCAAAGCAAGACTAAACTTCAGCAGGGAAAATCTCCAACTCTGAATCTCAATCTGATGTCCAAATCCTTTCAGGGTTGTTGACTGCAAAATCGTTCTTTCTCTTTGGTTGGCTAATTCCACTTGGTTTGAAGCCCTTCTCAGGTATCCCATTGCAAGGGTCTGTGATTAGCAGAAGATCATACCCCAGACTCAAATAATATACAATAGCAAACAGTGTTTATTGTGCTAAGAACCTGCATGAAGGGGTCTACATTGCATCAGATTGGAAGACAGAGGTATGGACTTTGCAGGATCAATTTAAAGACTGTTAGGATAGGAGTGAGTGACTTTTACCTTTCTTTCCTTTGGTTGGCTGACTCTATCTACAGGGGGATGGACACCTTGGTGATTGGTTAAGGCTCTGAGAGAATTCGAGAATTTTTGTGATTAACTATACTTGCCTCAGGCTGGGTGGTGGGGCCGTTTCCTGATGGGCTCCCTGTGAGTGGTGGCTTTTTCCTGGAATTGACTTACTTTGGGTTTTTCCAGTTCTGGGAAACAGAAACTTAGGCCTACTCTCCCAAACTGCCAATTTGCAGCCTGTCATAGAATCAGCCTGGTTCTGACTAACTCTGTTCTCTTACTATGGCTCTGGCATCTCAAATATCTTGGGGTCTCCAAGGTAACTTCAATATTACAGCTTCTTGTTCCAATATCTGGGATCCACACATGGTCTTCTGGGATTCCCCAAAGGATGTGAGTCACTTCTCCAACTCTGCCCTCTGTAGTATTTCATAGTCTGAGTGACTCCACTCTATTGCTGCTCCTGTTCTTGGTTGTCATCCCATGGTACTGTCATCTCCACACACTGGAGTTTCTAGGTTTCACCAATAGCCTCTCATTGGCTCTCTTCATGATAACTCTTCAAGGCTCAACTTTGTATGACCTTTTTAGTCCTGAGCTATCAACTTTAACTGAGGCCGCACCTGCACAGGTGGCCTTTCCTGGACTCTCACAGTGCCAAACCTCAGCTGCAATCCATCACTCCAACTTCAAAACCAGCATCACGTGGGTGATTCTTACACATTACCAAGTCCAGCTGCAGCAAGAAGTACAATCTTGGCTATATCTGTAAATGGCTTCTTTTTGCTCTCAGAAAGAACTTTCCAGAAGACTTTACCTCATGAATGCTGGTAATTTCTTAGTTCCAGCTAACCAGCATCAATTGGCCTAGTGGTCCCTTTTATTCTTGACTCTAAATCCACATGGCTGAAGCTGCTTTTGTTGCTTGTTGGAGCTGGGTCATGGCCCCCTTGTTCTATTACATTATCTCTACCTTTCTATTTTCTGCCTCTTTCACTGCCTACCTAAGCTTAGCTATCCTGGAATTTGCTCTATAGATTGATCTTCAACTCAGAGATCTCCAAGGCTCTGTCTCCTGAATGCTGGGATAAAAGACATGTACCACCACACCTGGATTTAAGCTTTTCCTCAGCTAGAACTTCCTCTGCCCCAGGCTGGGTTTGAATTCAGAGATCTATTTGCCTTGGTCTCCTGGGATTAAAGGTGTGTGTACCAAAATTGTTTGCTGGACTTTAGTTTGTTTCAGAATAAAATTCCAAATGAAAATAATAAACAAGTAATAATAATGCCTAGATATTACTACCCCTTGTTCAACTCAAAAGCATAAACAGTTAACTTATTGGGTGAGATCTTGCCCTGAAGTCAGCACTCCCTTAATCTGTATATCTACTTGAACACAGAATTTAGCTTCTTTCACTTTCCAGTGCCCTCCTAATACTTGAACTGTTAGTAGAAAGCCTCTTGGAATTTATAGCTAAGAACTATTTATAAATTTTATCTTAGTAATATTTTTATACCAACAGGTCAGTGAAGCTTTTCATCTTTCAAATGCACATAGTATATATATATATATATATATATATATATATATATATATATATATATAATATATATTATATATATATGGAGAGAGAGAGACTTTATATATGTTGAGACTTACTAATATTGATATTCTTAGAACAGAGGTGGTGGAAGTCACTTTCTTATTTTTTCTTATTTGTGTATCCCAATGTTTAGTTAGCAATATATTTTGTAGTGATTAAATCTTATTTTTGGTGAACAGGCTTTTACCAATCTACTAGCATTTCATCCTGCTCAAGTGTTGTGTCTCAGAAAAAGTACAGATCAGGTTTTCCTGTGGATCCCTACTTCCTTTTGAAATTCTTCAGGCTATTTATCTGTTAATTTAACTCCTTTCATATCATAGCTGGCCAACATATTAAAATACCACAAAAATGGCCTAGTGAATATTGATACTCAGTGTATAGAAGGAAAATGGAATACTATGGACATATATATTTTGCACAAATTTTGAAATACTTATCAATTGAACTCTTTCTTATTTCAATAAATATAAATTCACCTGCTCAAATCACAGACCCCAGATCTCTATTGCACACACTCACACACACACACACACACACACACACACACACCCCTTAAACATTTCTTCTACCTGTAGTTCATCATGCATTAGTTGCATCAGCTATTTGTTTTGTTTCAATCAGAAATCTTTGCTGTGTGGAAAGCAAAAGGCAAATGTTCTCACAAAATGAGAATTTGTTATTTATAAATGAGCTTCAGTGAAAAAAAGCTTCAGTGATTTCTGCTCACATTTCTTTGGTCAGGTCTAAATCACTTGACCATATTTGATGACTGGTATGGCAGAAATTGGAGAGGTTGGATGGGTTGTATGCATTTTACCCCTCCTAGTCCATAGAGAGGAAAAGGGGGAAAATGTACATTAGATGGACAACTCAGATGTTTATTCCTTCTCTCTTTTCAGTACTGACTTCTTTGTCTATATCAAACTTAACTGTAGACCTAACTGTTTAAATGTGAATTTTATGTAGTGATTGGAAATTGTCTTAGTTAGGGTTTTACTGCTGTGAATAGACACCATGACCAAGGCAAATCTTATAAAAACAATATTTAGTTGGGGCTGGCTTACAAGTTCAGAGGTTCAGTCCATTACCATCAAAGTGAGAGCATGGAAGTATCCTGATAGGCATGGCACAGGCATACCTGAGAGATCTGCATCTTCATCCAAAGGCTGCTAGTGGAAGACTGACTTCCAGGCAACTATGGTGAGGATCTTAAGCCCACACCCACAGTGACACACCTACTCCAACCAGACCATACCTATTCCAACAAGGCCATACCTCCAAATGGTGCCACTCTCTGGCCCAAAGATATACAAACCATCACAGAAGTTATTACAGGGTAACTTTGTTTTGAATTAGTTAAAAACATACACAAACATTTGTCACCAGTTGAGTTGAAACTTCATCTTTTTAGCCATAAAATTAATTCTGTTTCAATCATTGCATCAATCTGTTATACAAGGAAAAGGGGGTATGCTGCTATGCTGCATTTGAGAATAGATTCTTTGTGAAAAAAATAACTAAAAGGAAAAACTTAATTTTCATTATTTAGAGAAAAAGGGTCAGTAAACAATAGATGTGGGATACAAGTCAACGACAAATCCTAAGGCATCAAATGTAAACTCAGAACACAGGAATAAAAATATGGAAGTACCATAAATATAAACACAAAGGCAAACCAGAAGAGAGAAAAGAGAGAGGAAGACATTTGGTACAGACACAGATGTATGTACAAATATAGAGTTTACAGAAAAACAGAGGAAAGAGAGAGTTTTGATACAGTAAATATTGACACAGAGATAGAAAATTCAACAAAGAAATCAAAAGGCAGATAAAATAAAGTAACAGAAAGACATGGCTTATTACAATTTGTAAAATATTTAACTGTACAAATTAGAAAAACAAGAGATAAAATTGTTTTATATAATCAAAATTATAATTTAAGTGTAAGATGGATTACTGACAAGCAAAATTTAAATTTGAGACAAAGAGTGAATATTTCAGCTTATATTAAAAAAAGAAGAAATTAGTATTTTCATGTTAGCTGATTTTATTAAATCATGAGTGAAATCAATTCATTATTATAATGTAATAAATATATTCCCATCCTGTTTACAATATACTAATATAGACAACTTTAGTTCAATATTATGTATCTTTTTCTAATTACTTACTACAACCTGAAGGTGATTTTAAATTGAAAATGAAGTAATGTCAATAAACAAAATTAATAATAATGATTAGTATCAGAATATATATCTGAGCTCTTGGCTGGGGCAGGAGGAACAATTCTTTGCTGAGGGTGTGGCCACTAGAAGTTGTCCCACACTTCAGCAGACGGCCATGAAGCCCTGCACTCGGGCAGCACTGACTGCACTTTGGTAGTGGGGTTGGTTGTTGGCTTGCTTGAAGACATGGAGTTCAGATGGGAATGTGTTGTGAGTATGGGTGAAGTTGGAGGAAAGACATGGAAAGGAATACAAGTATACGTGTATACTATCTATGCATGACCACAACTCATTGTACACATAGATGGAATTCTTAGGAATAAAGAAGCATTTTTAAAACTGAAAAAAAAAAAAAGATTTATCCTTGGATCATATTTCAATTTTAAGGCAAATTTGTGAACAGGTTCTTAAAATTCCATGACATTTTATTTATTTATTTTTTATTATTATTTTTTCTCAGCACACCTTTATTAGGCACTATGTCACAGTGCCGGGAGTGCTAGTTTGCAACAAGTGAGATTTTCCTAGGGTTCCACAGGGTAGTCCTTTTTTAAGGTTACTGGGGTACTCATAGACTTGAAATGTCGCTGTCCATCTAAATACAACATGGACTCTCCATATGTTTTAGGGAAAATCAAGGGTACTTCTTTTTCTGACATGAATGTAAAATGAAAGACATTGGTGGTCATATGCTCACGACTGTCAAGAGAGAACACTTCACTATGGACTCTGACTTGAATGTAATTACCCTGGGTGAAGCATACCTGTGAAGAAAGAAAGAGCAATGAACCAACTTCAACAGGCTTCTGAAACATGATATCATCTACTGTTACCACATATGGCCGAGAACCTCCAAAGCTACAAGCAGTAGCCCATGCAAGTTCATATGCTTTTCTCATAAGAAAACCACCAAAGATCCGATTGAATACATTTCGTTCCTGAGGGTGACAAATATCCAAGCTCTTGAGTTTTGTATCCTCCATCCACACTGCCTTAGGAGGCAAAATTCGACTCTGAAAACTTATAGTCTTTGGATCCAGTGTGCTAAGAAACAGTTCATGTATGATATTCCTCTCCTCAGAACTGGGAGCCACTTTCAGTAATGAACTGGTGCTAAAGGCAATCCTTCGGCTCTTGTTCAATTCTCCTTGTGTAAAGAGCTCTTCTTCTTCTTTATTTTCCGGAATGAGTGGATTTACAAATGCCGGCCTCTTATTTTCAGAATCTTGAGCCACCATTACAAAGGTTGCATCCAAAACAGGCCAATATGTCTCATCATCGTGCAGCTGGAACATTTTCATCTTCACTTCCATGGTTGTATTTCCAACCCAGCTAACATGGCCAGTGAACTTAATGTCCTGTTCAGGGCTTAAGCTGTGTTTACACATATCAATCTTGTCCACCAGGACTGTAACTATTGATAAAAGAGACATATTGGTAGAATGATTGTGGTTGTGCATGTAGCAAACAAGAACTCCTAAGCTGTCAAGGTCCTCAAGAATCCTGCCAAATCTTACTGTATTTTGAACAGTCACATATTTGTCTCGTAGTTCAGGGTCAGTACCCAAAGGTAGGAGAACTTCAATGTAACTATCCCTTATTTTCCTCGGTGGTAGGACTTTCTGTGATTTAGGCAAAAAACTATGAAGTAACTTCCTTTCCTCCATTGCTTGTACATGGTCTCTCCAGACTGTGGAAATACCTACTATCTCCCGCAGCTTGACTTGAACTTGATGGATGTGTAAGGGTTCACTTATTTTGTATTGGGATCCTTGAGATAGTCCTCTGCCATGAGTAAGAAGCCCCTTGTTCAAGGTCCAAAGCCTCATCGCTGCCCGCTTCATGGCACTCCCCTGCCTACCCACGGGTGGACAACCAAGGTCCTCCCAGGTAGAGAAAAACCGGTAGCAGAAGAGTGTGAGCGTGAGCCCACCTCCAAACACCGGCAACTGCGCCGGACTGAATCTTGGTCCCCACCTTCTAGGTGACGCCACAAGAGGGCCCGGGATAGGGTTCCATGACATTATAAACCCTTATATTAGAAGGCCTGATAGAAACCGAAGACATTTAATATGAAATGGTAACTAGCTACAGCCTCTCTTCCCAAATATGCAGGATCCATAGTAATATGAATCAGAGTACACAATTGTGAACACATACAGCCTCAGATCAAGAGGAAATTAATCACCTAATGGTAAAACATGGTGTGACTTTCAGCTGTTTGTTCGTATTGATGAGGGATGCTTTTGTTTGTATTTTTTTAAAGCACACACAGGTGTCAGCTCAGAGAGGTCAGAGGACGGGCTCCAAAAGTTGTTCTTTCTTTTTGCCACAGATATTCCACATATCAAGATCAGATTGTCTGACTTGGTAACAAGATCCTGTACCTGCTGTGATATCTTATTAGTCCAGCATTTTTATTCTATGTTTAGAATCTTTTAGCTATATTTACAAAATGAAAACATGAACCAAAGGTATAAATATGTTTCGGATTGTTAATAATAAAGTAAATTCATGCCGTGGTTTCTAATTGGTAAAAACTTAGAACTTTTGATGGTGGTTGTTTTCCCTGACCTTGCAAAGAGCTTGGGAATATGCATGGTCTCACTGTTGGGGAAGAGTGACTATGTAGTTATAAATACATAAACATTGGCAGCATTCCTGGTTGTTTTTCTGTCTCTGCCCAGCAAGCCACTTGCAGCATATTAGCAAACACTTCCCAATGAAAAGATCTAGAAGCCTCTGCCAGAATCTCATCTTCAGGGAAGGGAACAGCTGACAACAAATTTCATCAAAACTGTTGTAAGGCTTACTACTAATTGGCAGCATTCAAAGAGTCTATTTATATACTGGCTTTGAGCCATTGTCATACAAATGAAATGTTGTGTAGGTAGGTGATTTTATTGACAATATAACACACACACACACACACACAAACACACACACACACACACACACATGAATATTTTATATTTTAAGGAAGGTTGGCCTGCATTGCTTTTCATACAGAACTCATTGCTAAACTGCTGATGGCTGCCTTCTCTTTAATTTGTCCTCTTAGTCAGATTGCTCATTGTTTTAGACAGATGTACTCTGATTCTATTTATTTGTATGTTTCTGTCTTATTAAATTTTCTAATATGTTCCACTTTACTTGATTTCTCTCTCTCTCTCTCTCTCTCTCTCTCTCTCTCTCTCTCTCTCTCTCTGTGTGTGTGTGTGTGTGTGTATGTGTATGTGTATGTGTATATGTATATGTATATGGCATATATATGGCACACATTGGATGCAATCCATCCCCCACTTTTGTCTTTGCAGTTTCTTTTCTATCCCTTCTTTCACCTTCCCCTCTCATTATGATGAGCTGCCTGTTCTTTTGGCAAACCCATTGATTCCTCATTATCCTCTGTATTTGTGGATGAATATGAGTTCATCTGTTTGAACCTGCATTGCCTTTCACAAGCTGAGTCCAAGAATAAAACCCCCTCTCTTCCAATCAGCTGTGAATTGGTCGCTAATGTGGGACTAAGTTGTTCAAGCAGAGACCTTTGTTGGTAGGTCTTGTGCACATATAACAGAAGCTGTTGTTCAAATATATGAATACAAGAGCTGATACCTTGACTGTGTTAGAGGAGAATGTAGGGAACAGACTTCAAGTTACAAGATAAAAAAGAACTTTGTGAACATGATCCTCGATGGTATAGGCATTAAAAACAACAATTCACAAAAGGTGACTTCATCACACTAAAAGTTTTCTATAAAGTAATACTACCATCATTCATGTAAAAGAAATCTACACAATAAGAAAAACTTACTTTGAGCACATACAATTTTTTGAGATTGTATTAAAAATACATAATTTTATACATTTCCTTTGCTCCCTCCAACCACTAATGTGTATCCTTGCTTGCTCTAATTAAAAAATTATTTTTTAATAATTTAAAAATAAACTCCAATTTTCTATCTCATAGTGGTTGGTTTTCCCTTACTGAATTTTTTCATCCTTCTGTCATGATTCACTAAACAACTGTGTTCCTATAATTCCCATTCTCCATTGATGAATATTGCAGACAATTCTCATTCAAGTTGATATTCTAATGTGATTACACACATGTAGATTCTAAAATATGGCTTCTAATTATGTAAAGATTAGCAAGTGAATATACAATTCCTAGGTTGTTTGACATAAGAAGGGCCATAAAAACAAATACAAAATTCATAGTTTACTTTACACAAAATGACATACCTTTTTGAAGTATGTCTTTTACAAGGAATATATTCTATCCTCTGATTTTATGCAAATTTACAGTTTCATTCATAGTTTACATTAAGCATCAAACAAAAATTCTTTTGAATTTTTATAGGATAATATTATATTATGTAATTATTATTTACTGTTGTCATTAAATATTTTCTTTTGAACTTTTGTTGCTTGTATTCATAAAATCATCTTAATGAAAATGTAAATTATATTTAGGGAACGATGACATATTCTGACAGAACATAAGTTTTGTGAAGAAATGTAGAGGATCAGTATCTGTTCAATGTCCTTATCCTAAGTGTAGAGTAACCTATATGTAGTTAAGGTTTTTTTTTAAATTGAATTTATAAAGATATTTATTGTTTCAAGTATTAAAATATCATGCTGGTAGCTTGACATATATAAAAATGAAACATACTGCAGATATTTTCTGGTCCAAATTCCATTTAAAGCCTGGACAATAAAATGTAAGTTTTTCTCAATATTTTTGAATAAATGGTATGGATTTTTTAATGTACTAGATTAAGTGATGCTAAACAGAAAAACAACCGTAGAAACCTTTAAGAAACAAAATGGATGTTTTTCTAAGAATAGCAGTGCCTCATAACGAGCTGATTACTCCCAGTGTGGTCAGGTGACTGTGTGTGCAGCTGCTGCTCTGCTTCTGCTTCTGCTACTGATCTTCTTCTTCTTCTTCTTCTTCTTCTTCTTCTTCTTCTTCTTCTTCTTCTTCTTCTTCTTCTTCTCCTTCTCCTTTTCTCCTTTTCTCCTTTTCTCCTTTTCTCCTTTTCTCCTTTTCTCCTTTTCTCCTTTTCTCCTTTTCTCCTTTTCTCCTTTTCTCCTTTTCTCCTTTTCTCCTTTTCTCCTTTTCTCCTTTTCTCCTTTTCTCCTTTTCTCCTTTTTTCTCCTTTTCTCCTTTTTTCTCCTTTTCTCCTTTTCTCCTTTTCTCCTTCTCCTTCTCCTTCTCCTTCTCCTTCTCCTTCTCCTTCTCCTTCTCCTTCTCCTTCTCCTTCTCCTTCTCCTCCTCCTTCCCTTCCTCCCCTTCCTCCCCTTCCTCTTCCCCTTCCCCTTCCCCTTCCCCTTCCCCTTCCCCTTCCCCTTCCCCTTCCTCTTCCTCTTCCTCTTCCTCTTCCTCTGCCCTGGGATAGTCATGTGTCCTCATTGTTGGTTGTCCATTTGTACAAACAGGGTTCTTTGCTTCCTCTAATTGTACACTAAAAATATCAGGCTGTACTTGCAAGCAGGTATTAAAATGTACTACAAAGTCTACCTTGATGTAATCTCAAATAACTTAGAACATTCCTGAATTCAGACTCTGTGACTCCTTAATGTATGATAATGAAAGTTTTAACTGCTTTTCATTGTCTATATACTTGTTTGTCCCAATGGAAAAGTATGCTCCACTTAATAATTTTTTCAATTATTACTTTTTAGAGCAACTATATATCAAAATCATTTTTAATTTTAAGTATTTAGCATGAATACTAATTATAAACATATATTTTAGTAATATATGAATTAAAACATTTTATTTAAAACCAATTATAATTATATATTCACAATGAAACCAATTAATAAAACAGTGAGATTATCATGAAAGTAGTAGTATAAACTTAAGTAAGAAAATATAATTCCACTACTCATGAATTTTTTAATTAGATAAAGAAAATAAATTTTTGTAGTATTATTGGACTTTTGTTCTCAGGATTTAACCTAGCTTCACAATGTGAAAATGGTCTTAAATTCTAATAGCTGTACTTATGATGTTAGGATCTCACTGATCAAAGTGGATTAAAGTTAACAAGTGTAATTGCTAACAGAGACTGACAAGAGACAATATAAAATAATCATCATCTTCCTGCGATGTATAATTTAGATAGGGGCTGAAGAAGTGATTTAACTGGAAAGGGCGGTTATTGCACTTCCAGGAGACCCAACTTCACCACTCAGCAGCACCCCAGTCCTATGGTTTAGAACTAGGCTAGAAGTATAGCTCTGACATGCTCCTCTGAATTCCTCAAGCATTGCACAAACATGGTGTCCTCTCTTTCTCTCTCTCTCTCTCTCTCTCTCTCTCTCTCTCTCTCACACACACACACACACACACACACACACACACACACCAATAAAAATTTTTAAAAGGAAAGAAACTGGATTTTCTTATATAGTGATGAACACGAGTTCTTGTCTGATTTTATACCCTATTTGTTAATAATGAATATCACTACAAAGCAATGAGCAACTGGGTGTAACCCAAGTTTTGCAGTCAGAGTAACCTTAAAAAATTCATAATATATTTTGTCTACGTTTTCAGTTCTGTAATCACATATTTCCTAAAAATGCATTATTTCTTTATTTTTTTGTTCCATATGTAAAAAAATTATAAAACTACCATTTAGAAGTTTTTATATTTGGTTACATATGCATTTGATGTATTTGTGTTATATACAATATTTTGTTTATTGTTTGGGAATTTCAAATTCATATTCAATGTATTTTAATCACCACAATTATAATGTGACTGGCTGTTTAAATTTAGCATATAGGTAAAATAAGCTCTATTGTTATGGATATAGATAAAATTAAGCAAATTCTATGTTTCATGATTCTTTCACTGATATTCAACTTACTTGGTTGCTATGCGCAAAAAGAGCCACTGATAATTTGATACCTTAGACCAAGTGATCCTTCTATTCTTCAAGACAAATTTGAACTGTTGAACTCTGCGTGATAGATATGAGCTGTTTTCCCTGTAGGAGACGTTCCTTAGGAGAAAATTGTAGTATGATGAAGAATCATTTATTTCAGCGCAGCTACCTAATTTATGAGGAATGCAGTTCTCACTTTTGCTACACTGCAAGATTGTTTTGTCTGTTTGCTTATTCCTGACTCTGATTCACTCAGCAGATCTTGACAGGGCAGGGAAGGAGTTTTATTAAGGGCCTGGGCAATAAAGATTCAATAGAACTCTTGAGACACAATGATTTTTTTCTATACGGGAGGATGTCTTCTTTCCTAGAGATTGTGACCAGCTGGGATGATGCTATTTGCAGTCTTTGCATTTCCTCCAAGGAAGGCATAAAGTACTGTGAAAGGCTGGTCAGTAAAGCTTTATTTTATCCAGAACAAGCCTCATGCAATTGCTACAGTTTATTTCTTATCATGTTCCCTTTTAGACATAGTTATAAATCCTATTGAATTTAAATGAACTTCCATAATATGTCAACATTCTGTTCATAATAAATATAATAAATAATAAATTTTACTCTGTCCAGAGTAAAATAATTCCTTTACATTAAAAGACCAGTCTAAACTATGTGGCAGTAACACATATACAGAAAAAGAGTTCTTTGTCGAGGGTTAGTTGTTTGAAAAGTGATTCTGGAATATAAACATTCAGGCAGTGCAAATAAAGCCAAAGACTCAGTAGTGCCCCCTTTACTTGTGTTAAACCAGACACAGAGAACTAGAAGGTAAGGGGCCTTCTTTTGCAATAAGGAATCAACTATACTAAAGGACATTGTTGTAGTCTCTGTATTGTTTATACATCGGTGTTTATTTTTCAGTCAGTGTTCTTAGTTTCCTTATGTAAAAAAGGTCAAGTAAAGTATGTTGAATAATTAGAATTCTACATTCAGTGTAAGATAAACACTATGCATAGTTTGCTTTTTATATGAAGGGAACATAAAAAGATATCATGGGTCAAGATGACATTACAGAATGCCATGGTTTTTTTAAGTCTATATAAAAAGCTGGCTTGAGGTCTGAGGCAAGTGTCTTCAGCTATCTTTTTGCAGCTCTGTGTATCTTTCTGCGGGTACTATGTGTTTATACCTGTGCAGCCTATATCCCCTATGTGCCTATTACTGTCCTGGTGTGACTAGGTGCCTGCCACAATCTGTTAGTACCAGATCTGTGTGGGCCCTCCTCCTGGAAGGATTCAGCCATATCTTATCTGTCTCTGGCTCCTCTCAATACATTCAGCATCCGTCCTGGTCTTCTGTATCCTACTTGAGAGTTTGAGCCAAGTAAAAGAGTAACAGCTAGTTTTAGAAGATGAACCTGAGTTCTCTCCTCAGATATTCAAGAATGAAAAGCATGTTTGCTAACATCCTGCTGGGTATGTGTGTTAAGGGACAGTTGTGGTTCTATGTCCTCCATTTCCTCTCCGACGATGTCTAGGTCCCAGCTGCTTACTGGACTGGAATGATGAAGCAGAGTCTGGAAGTGGGTGAAGTCTGAAAGATCTTGATCCAACTGGGGGTGACTATGGGGAAGGTGGAGGTTGGGGGTTGACTCCCCAGATGATTAAACAACTAAACACTTGATTTGAGGTTAACAAATGCTATATATGAGCCATGGGGAGAGGGAAGGAGTTTTCAGGGTGAATGTAAATCATTGGCTGGAGTTTAAAGTACTGGAAATGCCTCATTTGCATGCAGTCACTCCTGTATTCCCAAGTACTTGCAAGGTGAGTTCTTATCTAGAAAGAGGAAGGAGAACTTGTAGGTTTGCCAAGGATTATAGGACTCTCCTCAGGTAGAGGGTGAGGGCATCAGGATCCTCAGATAAAGTCAAAGAAGGAGAATCACTGCTGGGAAAAATCGAGTCCTCCATTTTGTGCCAAGCTCAGAGGAACAATTTGGACATAATAGACTGTTACTGTAAGTGACAGATTTTAGGCTAGTATCATCGACACTTGTATTCTCCCCCACAGAGCTTCAAGAGAATAAATTGTGATAGTTTAAGCAACGGGCTTTGTCTCTTTTATAAAGGTATAGAAAACTAACATAATGAAAAACAGTAAATATTGCCCCCAAATTTCTGCTTGATTCAAGAGCAAATCAAATGGCATGCATATTTCAAAAATCTGTCATTATTCTCAAAAAGGGATTTTGTTTTAATTTTTTTGTAAATTTGTATTAAGCTATAGAGGCTCACTATGATTTTACATACTAGCCCATTTAACATCTTTCACTGTTGATTTTTTTTGTAAGCAACATAGAGACTTACTTAAGTTATTATATGTTCTCCTTTTCATTTGTAATATAAAATTCAAGATGGCTGATAATAATTTAGGACATAAGATTCCTATCTTTTACCAGTTATTCCTCCCCATGCCCTTATAATTCTTTTCTTTCTTCCGCACTTTGAATGAATTTGAGTTTATGCATTGTGAAACTCTGATTAAACACATTAGAAATAAATTTAGAATTATAATTCATTTGTTGGTTATAAATGTCACCATAAAAATATTTCCCTATCAAATTAGTTTAAAAATGTGGACTAGCTAAATCATAATACTGTGAATAATGGAGCAATAAAAATTCATGTACCTGAGGTAATTAACTGGGAGACACAGGGAGCTTCAGTAGAAATGGAAAATTGTGTTACAAGAAGAACCAATGACTTCTCTGCTACAATGGAGCTCTCATTATTCCTTTTTGGGAAATAATACTTTTAAAGTCTCACTCATATGTGATCAATAGTAAAAATGCATAAGTCCTAAGTGAAACCTAGATGCCTAATATCTGTTTAGACACTTAAATACTCAAGCCTCAGATGTAATGCCCTCTCTCAGGTATATTCTAGATATTGTATTATTTTATGGCTTAAAGGACCCAAATCCTAAGAGGAACCAAGATGCTTGACACATGTGTAGACGTGCACACACTTAGCCCACAGATATATTAACTTCTTAGAGGTATATCCCAGGTGCTGTATTGCTACGTTCACAGTATTGACAGATGCTCCACTGTGGGAAATGTTGCTGAACACTTACAGAATGGACTTTTGCCAATATACAATTCTAAGAGCTATGTTCACAATTTCAGTGTGTTCAGATACTTTCATATTTTCAGATATTTGATATATTTCATCATTTTAAAGACCTTCATAACCCTATTGTAGTCACTATAGTGTTTATTTTTAGATGAATCCGTAGGAGGCATGCATATTTTCCAATGGTTCTTTGGATTTGACAATTTTCTTTTGTAAAATTGTTTACTGGTATCCTTTTATATACATTTTAAGTGTATTGCCTATTTTTATAAGATTTTCATCATATCCATGTTAAAGTCTCCTCTATTCCCTCCAAATAACAAGAAGGCAGATCACCCATCTGGTGGCTAGAGGCTCATTTTCTTTACCTGAATGGAAATCATGACTAGGGTGAAACCACTATATTATGTTCCTCTTCTGCCTCTTTCTCATCTTTCAATGTTTTCCAACCCTCATGATTATCCAGGGAGACAGATAGAGCAGAACATGACACCATTTCCTCTTAAAGTCCTTGTTCACAGCTCTTTGGCATTGGGATCAGTCAGTGCTATAGCTCTCAGCGTAGAATATAAAATAACTACCTTGAACAACTTGATGGTTCTTGGGAGTTTATCTGGTGACCAAAGCCTGTAGGTTTTCTTCTATGTCACAGGCTTCAACAATCAGAGAGTTGAACTCTTCCACAATTTAGTTATCATAGTCATGACAACTCAGTAGTGTTTCATGTTTATGGAGACAGAAGTGAGAGACCACATCACCACTTGTTTGGGGACTGGGCCCTGGGGACAGCCAGAGACATTTATTTAGTACTTGAAGGCTTCTAGATAGTACAGTTTCCTCACTGGGTGAGTGGTCCATCTCCTCATCTTCAACTGCCAAGCAGGAAGCTAAATTTTATACCCAGACGTGTTTGTTTTATACCCAGAAAAAGAGGTCTCAGGTTCTCAAGAAGGAGGTCAGGAGGATGTCTCAATATTTCTGATATTTCTGAGCTCAGCCTCAGAGGTTAGATATTGGGAAGTATCAGTTTCTGTAGGTCAGGTAGTATCAGGTTTACAGTGGGCAGGATACTGTATTTCTGTGTTTGGTTAGTTACTGAGTTAGTCTTTAGCCCAGAGCCACGACTGTTCATTGCAGCTTCTTTCTCTGATCCAGCCCTTTCCTCCTATCTACAATCCCTATTATAATAAATAGGTGGGAAAAGACCCTCCCAGAGAAGAAGTTACAGACTGTGATGTTAGAACACTGGATTAGGAGTAAGTCAAGAAGGCACTTCCCAATCAATTCACAGAGCTCATCTGGTCAGCCTATTCACACACCAAAGAAGCTGTTTGACCAATCACAGCCATTTTGTTTGTACCAATCACAGCCTTGCCAATTATAACCCTATTACAGAAGTTTAATTACCAGTGAAAAATGTCATTTTCTGGACAAGATATTAATGATTCATCCACGTTTATGACTGAAAAAAATCTACTACAAGCTGTTTTGAACTGTCCAGATTGAGGCTTTTTCTTTAGGATTCAGAATCGTGGACAGCAGTGTTGCAAGATCATGTTAAGTCAAGTCTTCTGCTAATGTTTAGGATGGCTGGTCTTAGAGTTATACCAATTAGACTGACAGTCTCCTTGCTGACGGAAGCCTGGATGCTTGCAATACTGGTTTCCATAGCTAAATATTAAGGATAAGACTTGCCATGACCTAGTTGTTTATTTGCAGAAAAACTAATAAGAGTAACATAAAAATACAGACTTCAAGAGCTAATCATTATCACCAACATCAATTTAAATATATATATTTTTATATATTTTAAGTAAAGTTGGGTTTTTTTTCTGCACAGAGTTCAGGAAGAGGAAAGCTTCATTCTGTTACTGAAACTTCCAATATTGTATTTCAAAATATTTCAGAACACATTTAAAGGAAAGTATAATTCAAAATTTTTAAATGGCAAAATAACACTTGAAATATCAGTATTTCAATAAAAAAGTCATAAGTATAGAAGGCCAAGTTATTTACAGTGAATACATGACATGTACACATAATTATATCAGAAAACTAGATGATTTTTAATTTTATTTTATTTATAATTCATTTTTACACTTCATATTCCATTCCCTGCCGCCCCCCCCCCATCCACCCTTTAACTGCTCCACATCCCACACTTCCTCCTTACCCCACCCCATCTCCACGAGGATGTTCCCATCCCCCACCCCACCTGACCTCTAAACTCCCTGGAATCTCCAGTCTCTTGAGGGTTAGGTGCTTCATCTCTTAATGAACACAGACCTGGAAGTCCTCTGCTCTATGTGTGTTGGGGGCCTCATATCAGTTGGTGTATGCTGTCTCTTTGGTGGTCCAGTGTTTGAAAGATCTCAGGGGTCCAGATTAATTAAGACTGCTGGTCCTCCTACAGGATTACCCTTCTCCTCAGCTTCTTTCAGCCTTTCCTAATTCAACAACAGGGGTCACCTGTTTCTGTCCATTGGTTGGATACACATATCTACAACTGACTCTTTTAGCTGCTTGTTGGGTCTTTCAGAGGGCAGTTATAATAGACCCCCCACCCCCTTTTAAGCACTCCACAACCTCGGTAAAAGTGTCAGGCCTTGGGACCACCCTTGAGCTGGATCCCACTTTGGACCTATTGCTGGACCTTCTTTTCCTCATGCCCCTCTCCATTTCCGTCTACATAATTCTTTCAGACAGAAACAGTTATGGGTCAGAGGTATGGCTGTGAGATGGCAACTCTATCCATCACTCCACTGTCTTCCCCCTGGAGGTGGGCTCTATAAGTTCCCTCTCCCTGCTGATGGGCATTTTATCAAAGGTCCCTCCCTATGAGTCCTAGAAGTCTCTTACCTCCCAGGTCTCTGGTGCATTCTGGTTGGTTCCACAAACCTCCTATTTCCTGAGGTTTCCTGTTTACATTCTTTCTGCTAGCTCCAGTCCTTTTCCCTCACCCAATACCAGACCAGGTTCCCCTCTACGCCCCACTGCCCCTGACCATGTCCACTTTCCCTCCCAATTCCCTCCCTCCATCCCTGCCCACTTGTGATTGCTTTCTTGTCTCTCCCAAGTGGGACTGAGGCATCCTCACTTGGGCACTTCAGTTTGATGAGCCTTTTGAATTCTGTGGACTGTATCTTGTACATTCTGTATGTTTTGTTGTTGTTGTTAATTTTTTTTGTTTTGTTGTTGTTGTTGTTGTTGTTGTTGTTTTTTGTTTTGTTTTGTTTTGGCTAATATCCACTTATTAGTGAGTACATACATGAATGTTCTTCTTGGTCTGAGTTACCTCACTCAGGATGATATTTTCTAATTCCGTTGGTTTGCCTGCAAATTTCAGGATGCCCTCATCCTTAATAGCTGAGTAGTATTCCATTGTGTAAATGAACCACATTTTCTGTATCCATTCTTCTGACTTAGGACATTTAGGTTGTTTCTAGCTTCTGGCGATCACAAATAAGGCCACTAAGAACATAGTGGAAGACGTGCTCCTGTGGCATGGTGGGGCATCTTTTGGGTATATTCCCAAGAGTGGCATAGCTGGCTCTTCAGGTAGAACTATTTCCAATTTTCTGAGGATCCTCCAGATTGAATTCCAGAGTGGTTGTACCAGTTTGCAATCCCACCAGCAATGGAGGAGTGTTCCTTATTTACCACATCCTCTCTAACATATGTTGTCACCTGAGGTTTTGATCTTAGCCATTCTGACTGGTGTAAGGTAGAATCTCAGGGTTGCTTTGATTTGCATTTATCTGATTACTAAGGACTTTGAATATTTCTTTAAGTGCTTCTCAGCCATTTGAGATTTCTCAGTTGTGAATTCTCGGTTTAGTTCTATACCCCATTTTTTTTATTGTGTTGTTTAGTTTTTTGGTGATTAACTTCTTGAGTTCTTTATATGTTTTGGATATTAGCCCTCTATCAGATGTGGGGTTAGTGAAGATTTTTTTTCCCAATCTGTAGGTTGCCAATTTGTCTTATTGACTATGCTCTTTGCCTTACAGAAGCTTTCCAGTTTTATGAGTTCCCATTTATCAATTGCTGACCTTAGATCATGAGCCACTGGGGTTGTGTTTAGGAAACTTCCTCCTGTTTAATTTTTAATGACAGAAATAAACCTTTTTTTCCCTTTGGGTAATTTTGAGTAAGGTTCTCCTACACCATGCTTGATTGACAACATTTTCATCTCAGACATGCCCTCTTTTGCTGTGATTGCCTGGTATTCTCCAAACCAAGTTAGGATTCTGTTTCTCATATGTGCAAGGCTATTTTCAAGGATCTTAGCTATTGAAGTGGAAAGAAAAAAATGGTCAGAAGAAAGACTGGATATAAATAAAGGAATGGGTAGATCTATGCTATGAATCTCCAATCTAATATGTTTATAAAAGAAAACATTCTAAGGTCATGCACTTCTTGAAAGACAAAAAAGATGCAGAGGCAAAACAGATCTATTTCCTTGGAAAAACATGTGTAATCCATTGTGTCAGTCTGTCAGTGGAATGCAGTAAAGAGACTATAAAGGAAACGGTAGTGCTAAACATGTAACCCTGTACCATGCTGTGTGCATCTTACAATTTTGTGAGGATGTGCCAGTCAAGATTGGATCATAGAATGCTATTAGTGTAATAGCTCAGATTATACACTATATCAAGGTGAGGAGAAAGTTGTTGCTATCCTCTAGGAATCAGCTTTGGGCCTTGTCAGTCAAAGCATGAAGACTAAACAGAACTAAGGTGCGGTTCTAATTAAAATTTCACAAATATTAAGGAGTGGCTCGTGAAATAAAGCCGAGGGACAGACTTAGTTCGATTAATGTAATTCCTGATAAATGAAGAAAAAAAAACTTGGAAAATAATGTGAAGAGAGGATGAGTTAAAATATTACATTCAAGAAGAGCTTCCCACTAGAAAATTAAATATTGTAATTGTATCTATCTGAGAGAAATAAGTGCTTAGAGACATGTTAGAATGATCATCTTTCAAGACACAAGAATAAATAATGATGTTCAGGAAGTACTTATGCATGTGTGTACATGTTGAATATATACTAATAGTAACATATGGGGAAAAGGATGTTGAAGACCAAACAAAAGCTGACTGACATACAAACAAAGTGACATAAACGCTTTATGAGATTGGATTTCTCTATATCATAAAGCTACACGCTGACCATGACAGAGACTGTGTTTTATTAAAAGGTACCGCATGAATCTAACAAAGAACATGAGGGGAAGGCTTCAGTTAAGACCTAATTTGCATTTTAAATCATTATTCTGGCTCAGGTTGCATGGCAAAACTTGAGAGTAATCGGTTGCACTGCAGGTGAGCAACTATATAAAGATAGTATTGCTTTATCTCAGATAAAGGATGGCAGTGGATGTAAAGGGCTTAGTGTTATGCATGATATGAATTTAAAAGTAAATTAGAAGAGAGCTAACTGGGCTTGCTGAGAGAAATGTTACAGCACCTGTGGGGGGAAAAACATAAATCAACAGTGAATTCTAAGCTTTTATCTTCTTTGATCTGAGCTCCTGCATAACTGACAGTTGAACTGTGAGCCTTCAGAAAAGCAAAGATGTTTAGAAGAGGATAAAGATGTTAAATTTGAAATTCCTGTTTTTCATCTAAGTGATATCACTTAGATGAAAGGAGAGTTGACAAAAATAATGAAAAGCTCCAAGGCTGAAGATACTAATTAAGACCTACATTCAGGTTTATTTAAACCATGGGTTTGGTCAAGGTGACCCAGAATACTTGTGTGTAGAGATGAGAGTAGCCATGCAGGACTCTGATAAAAGAATGATGATTTTTATGACAAAATGAAGATACGTGAAAGACACTAGATACACACTTTCTTATAAGCACCTCTAAACAAAACACCAATGATCCTCTGCCAGTATGACCACCTACAGTTGTACTTGATGAAATCCTACTTGCTGAATGTCTGCATATACATAGGAAGCAACAATGTTAAAATGTGTTTAGCATGTCTTTATAAAACCTTGTAGATTTATTTCTTCTTCTGTTTGGAGAGCAGAGTCCCTTGGATCCTTGACATAGTCTGTTCAATATGGATGAAATTTAGTTTTAATGTTTCTACATCTAGAAAACTGTAAATGATTTCTAGGTGTTTGTGGTTTATTTCTGGTTAATTTGTTATC
The DNA here is from genome assembly GCF_000001635.26 of Mus musculus. Lineage (NCBI taxonomy): Eukaryota > Metazoa > Chordata > Mammalia > Rodentia > Muridae > Mus > Mus musculus. The sequence goes on from NC_000081.6 coordinate 20,681,017, forward strand.
TAACTCCTCTGGGATAGTTTTTCTTACTTAAAACAGCTCATTTTCTTATTCCATATAAACATAAATTGTTGAAAAATGCTTGCACATTTTAAGCAAGTGTTCTGATTAATTATAAATTTTCCTTATTTGTATTTGGGAAATCCTGTGATTATATATCATGTGAACCATAAGAAATACAGTATATAATGTAAAAATTAAATCTAATTAAGTATAACTTTAGTTGTACAACTTAATTCATTTATATGCCAAGATTAAAATGACTATAAGGATCATTTTTCAACCATAATTTTCAGTGAGACTCCAGATATATTTTCAGATATATTATCCAGACCTAGTGGTTATCTCTAAACACAAGTACATGCAAGCAATATTAAATGGACTCAATTAGGTGGCAAGTGCATGCATATATACATGAACATTTTTAGTGTATATATATATATATATATATATATATATATAATATACACACTTATACAAGTGATAATTATAGAAGAAGCCATAAATTTAAGGACCTACATGGTAGAGTTTGTAAGAAGTAAAAACGTGAATATATATATATATATATATATATATATCCAAAATACAGAGTTAAAAGTAAATAGAAAGGAATGAACTAAAAGAGAAAGTTTAAAATGCTAATCTAAAATTCAGCAATTCAAAATACTGTTCAAGCAAGTCATAGCTAGTGACTTAAGCTACTAAGCAGTTTGGTAGACAATTTTCAAGGGTACTCCACTGATAAGTATAGATTATAAAGATGTCCAGAAGAAGGTTTTCCTCTCAAAATATCACATACATTCATCTTCATAAATCCCTGGTGTGGATTAGTATAGTGTACAATATTGTGTATTAATCACATGATATTATGATTACTTCACAGGCACAGTGAGGATCATTTGCAAAATGAATTAATATCTTGGCTTAGTCTTTCATTACTCTCATTGTGACATCATTACTATCTTGATTCTGAACTCTTGCTGTATTCATTCGTCAGTTTGCCAAAATTTCATGTAAATATTTTTCTCCACTGTACGCTCATGAGTCATATTACTTCAATTCCTTGCTCTCAGTGCTAATTTTTGACCAAGGTCTTAAAAATATACTCTGAACTTAGACTATACCTAGTTTCAAAGTTGCCTCTATGTGGTACTTGTTTGTAGAATTCTAAAGCTTCAGTGTTAATAGAGGAGTATTTAGGTGATAGAACTCAGGATTTAGAAACTGAGAAGTCTTATTCCTCTATTCCCATTTCTTTGTAAATAGATATTAAAACCAAAATATAAATGATATACAATGCATATGTTTTATTTTGCATTATTCAGTTGATTTTAAACATTTACACTGTTGTTTATCTTTCACTCCATTTTATTTTTCAGAAACTTCAAAATGAACTCTGTATACTTTAAACACTGTACTTTATTTTTGCTTCCGTAACAGGGTCTCATTTAGCACCCTTGCCCTTGCATTTCCCATAGAGTTGAAGACAACTTTGAATTCCTGATCCTATAGCCTGCACTTCTCAAATTTATAGAGTATTATTATCACATGCATCATCATCTGATATTTTTAACAGAATCAAATAAAACATGATAGGACATAGTGATGTGGGTCTGTGAGGAGAGATGGGAGTTTCCAATAATGGATGTATTCAGGGAAGGATGAGAAAATAATATTTAATGTATCAGTCTCTTATGCCTCCAAGAAAAATAGTGACCACAAGGTATAAATATTTCCATTCCTTCAGTCTAATATCTCTATGCTACTTATGCCTGTAAGTTTCCATGCACTGTTGGATAATTATCTGTCATGTCCTTTCTTAGTAACTTCTGATGTCGATGTTGTACATGTATCTCAGGGATGAGTAGCATACAGAGTAATGCCTCATTACCTCAGATCCTCCTGTGGATAGGAAATACAAGATGAAAGGATTTAACAGGCTGTAATTCCCCTGGTAAGAGAGCACAGTGCAAACTGAGTTGTATATATCTCCTTCGAACTTGTCAATGCCTGCAGCAATTAGAATCTCTCTCTAATTATTTTCTTAGAAATGTATTTATGTGAAGAAGGTGACCATGGGAATACAGAATTTGTAAGCTGTCAGGAGCCATCTAGCAAAGGGCAAGTGGCCTTTCTGGAGGTAGCCCAGTGTCTTTGCATGCCTTACAATGGGTGAACTCTGAGTGGCAGGGTTCCAAGAGACTTCTCAGGATAGCTTTTTTTTCCCTTTCTCTCTTTTGTAAAATTAGATATTTTCTTTAATTACATTTAAAATGTTATCCCCTTTCCTGGTTTCCTCTCTGAAAATCCCCTATCCCATCTCCCTCCTCCTGCTCACCAACTCACCCACTCCCTCTTCTCTATCCTGGCATTCCCTTACACTGGGAAATCAAGCCTTCACAGCACAAAGGGCCTCTCCTCCCACTGATATCCGACAAGGCCATCCTCTGCTATATATGTAGTTGGAGCCATGGGTCCCTCCATGTGTACTCTTTGATTGGTGGTTTTGTCCCTGGGAGCTCTGGGGTTACAGGAGCTAGAGAAAGGACTGAAGGAACTGAAGGAGTTGTCAGCCCCATAGGATGAACAAAAATATCAATAAAGATTGCCTCTTGCAGCTGATTTGCCTATTTCTACCACTACTACATAGTCTAATGAGTACTGGGCATTAACCCACCCTACTTGGCTGATTTCCTGAAGATCAACATAAAGATGAACTTTCATGAGTTAATGATGTTTAAATGAATTAATGCTTTATAGAATTCTTGATTTAATTCAAATAATTTTAGGCAAAATGTCTTATGAAACAGTTGTATTCATTTTTTCCTAAAAGATATAGCAAAGTTAGAATCAATAATAGAATGTGCTCACTCCTCAGAGAATGGTGGATTAAAGCTGCATAATAAGAAATACAATAAGCTTGAGATAAACGTGATCAGGAAAAGCCATTCCAAACCAGAATGTGTGTGTGTGTGTGTGTAAATTTATGCAAGGCTGTTCATATTGCCTGTGTAAAAGATTTAAATTCTTTTGTTCTCACGTCTGTCTGGCTCAAAAAGAGTTAATCAGTCCAAGCCTTTCACGTGGCCAGGGGTTATTTCCTGGGCAAGACAGATAGGAACCTTAACAATTAGTCCTTTATATAATTCTCTGTGCTGGGAGCAGGAATTAATTACCAAATGTATATTGGTCTGTCTGTCTATACATATGCACATTTAAGAGTTAAAGGAGTTCCGAGTTTCTCACTGGGCATTCTTCGCAGCCACAGATAATTAAGTTTTGTCCCACTAGTAGTATTGACCCAGCAAATCTCCTGGCACTAAGCCCCACCTGACATCAGCATGACCCCAGTGACCAATGTTGTTCCTCCAATCCCTGCCTTCCCTTGGAAACACTGTGATGCTCAGAGGGTCACTGGCAGTAAGCACTTGGGCCTGATGACACTCTGTAATTGTGGTGTATCGTAGCACATCTTATATTTCCAAATAGTGCTTTTTTACTTGATTGCATAACATGAACCATGCCTTCAAAGACTAAATCCACCTGCGGAGATAGTTTAAGAGAAGAGATTTACTTCTGTAAACGTGAAAGGTGAGACAAACCAGGGTGACAAACTACACTTTGGAAATTACCTGTATGTATTTTCATGAAGATTTTTCTAGATCATTCTTTTGTTATCACCATCAACAAGCCTGATTGTTGGATTAAGTACTTCCTGTCATTTCTGTATAATATTCAGATAGGCAAATAATCAATGTGTTTTTAATTTAAACTTTTTATTCATTAATTTAGCTGTATTTCACATATATTTTAGGTGTTATGTATATATACACCAAACTTTACATATGTCTGTTAAATAAATTTTTGAATATTTACGCTCAAATATGTGAAATATTGTTATATAAATAAATATATATTACAATATATTATAAATATATGTATGATCTTATATAGTAAAAACACTGATATCATATTGTCTTAGGCCTGTACATGCTGAATAATCCAAATTATCTAGGAGAGGATAACTGAACATTCTTCTATAGATTACCTTCAGCATTACTAGATCATTGTAAAAGTGTGTTTTAGACAACAAATGTATCAAATATATACCCTAAATATTTCATGAGAATTATGGCACTCTTCAGAAGTTGGAAATATAATATTATTTTCAAATCACAAGACATTTCTTGTTTAAGAAAGCTTATCATTTTATGCAGTCAGAACTCAACAAAGACAAATGCTTTGTGATATGATACCTTTTAAACTGTTAATTTGTATAATGTCGAACTGACAAACAATTTAGAGACAAAAATTCCCAGCTATACAGTTCATAGTTTCTCTTCCAATCTTCATTTTTGTTCATCATAAGCTATTATGGAAAAAAATCTATGAATATTTTAGCTCTCCCAGCCTTTCAATTGTGGAAACATAATGCCGGAGAAGAAAATAGGCACAGTATAAAGAAACATATGCATCTGTATCAAAGATTTTACAGCCTTAGGCAAGTCACCCAACCTTTCATTAACTCAGACAGTAGACAAGAGGGAAAGAAAGGGAAAAGAACACAAGATTTTTATAATAATGCTCAAAGTGAGTGTGAACTGCCACATTCTCAAGCCTAGCAAATTGCCTAGTATATTGCAAGAAAATATTGTAAGTTTTTTTTTAATTAGGTACTTTCTTCATTTACATTTCTAATGCTATCCCAAAAGTCACCCATACCCCCCCCCCACTCCCCTACCCACCCACTTCCACTTCTTGGCCCTAGTATTCCCCTATACTGAGGCATAAAAAGTTTGCAAGAACAATGGGCCTCTCTTTCCAATGATGGCCGACTAGGCCATCTTCTGATACATATGCAGAGACACGAGCTCTGGGGAGTACTGGGTAGTTCATATTGTTGTTCCACCTATAGAGTTGCAGTCCTCTTTAGCTCCTTGGGTACTTTCTCTAGCTCCTCCATTGGGGGCCCTGTGATCCATTAAATAGCTGGCTGTGAGCATCCACTTCTGTGTTTGCTAGGCCCCGACATAGCCTCACAAGAGACAGCTATATCTGGGTACTTTCAGCAAAATCTTGTTAGTGTATGCTATGGTGTCAGCATTTGGAGGCTGATTATGGGATGGACCCCCCGGTATGGCAGTCTCTAGATGGTCCATCCTTTCGTCTCAGCACCAAACTTTGTCTCTGTAACTCCTTCCATGGGTGTTTTGTTCCCAATTCTAAGAAGGGGCAAAGTGTCCACACTTTGGTCTTCGTTCTTCTTGAGGTTCATGTGTTTTGCAACTTGTATCTTGGGTATTCTAAGTTTCTGGGCTACTATCCACTTATCAGTGAGTACATATCCTGTAAGTTTTTTTGTGATTGGGTTACTTCAGTCAGGATGATACCCTCCAGGTCCATCCATTTGCCTAGGCATTTCATAAATTCATTTTTTAAATAACTGAGTAGTACTCCATTGTATAAATATACCACATTTTCTGTATCCATTCCTCTGTTGAAGGACATCTGGGTTCATTCCGCCTTCTGGCTATTATAAATAAGGCTGCTATGAACATAGTGGAGCATGTGTCCTTCTTACCAGTTGGAACATCTGGATTTATGCCCAGGAGAGGTAGTGCAGGTTCCTCCAGTAGTACTATGTCCAATTTTCTGAGGAACCACCAGACTGAATTCCAGAGTGGTTGTACAAGCTTGCAATCCCACCAACAATGGAGGAGTGTTCCTCTTTCTCTACAGGGAAGATCAGGAATTCAAGGCCCATACCTAAACATGATAAAAGCAATCTACAGCAAACCAGTAGTCAACATCAAAGTAAATGGTGAGAAGCTGGAAACAATCCCACTAAAATCAGGGACTAGACAAGGCTGCCCACTTTCTCCCTACCTATTCAACATAGTATTTGAGTCCTAGCCAGAGCAATTGGACACCAAGACGAGATCAAGGGGATACAAATTGGAAAGGAAGAAGTCAAAATATCACTTTTTGCAGATGTTATGATAGTATATATAAGTGACCCTAAAAACGCCACCAGAGAACTCCTAAACCTGATAAACAGCTTCAGTGAAGTAGCTAGATATAAAATTAACTCAAACAAGTCAATGGCCTTTCTGTACACAAAGGATAAACAGGCTGAGAAAGAAATTAGGGAAATAACATCCTTCACAATAGTCACAAATGATATAAAATACCTTGGTGTGACTCTAACAAAGGAAGTGAAAGATCTGTATGATAAGAACTTCGTTCTCTGAAGAAGGAAATTAAAGAAGATCTAAGAAGATGGAAAGATCTCCCATGCTCATGGATTGGCAGGATCAATATAGTAAAAATGACTATCTTGCCAAAAGCAATCTACAGATTCAATGCAATCCCCATCAAAATTCCAACTCAATTCTTCAGTTAATTAGAAAGGGCAATCTGCAAATCCATCTGGAATAACAAAAAACCTAGGATAACAAAAACTTTTCTCAAGGATAAAAGAACCTCTGGTAGAATCACTATGCCTGACCTAAAGCTGTACTACAGAGCAATTGTGATTAAAAAAACAAAACAAAACAAAACAAAAAACTGCATGATACTGGTATATCGACAGACAAGTAGACCAATGGAATAGAATTGAAGGCCCAGAAATGAACCTACACACCTATGGTCACTTGATCTTTGACAAGGGAGCTAAAACCATCCAGTGGAAAAAAGACAGCATTTTCAACAAATGGTGCTGGCAAAACTGGAGGTTATCATGTAGAAGAATGTGAATTGATCCATTCCTATCTCCTTGTACTAAGGTCAAATCTAAATGGATCAAGGAACTCCACATAAAACCAGAGACACTGAAACTTATAGAGGAGAAAGTGGGGAAAAGCCTCGAAGATATGGGCACAGGGGAAAAATTCCTGAATAAAACAGCAATGGCTTGTGCTGTAAGATCGAGCATCAACAAATGGGACCTCATAAAATTGCAAAGCTTGTGTAGGGCAAAAGACACCATCAATAAGACAAAAAGGCCACCAGCAGACTGGGAAAGGATCTTTACCTATCCTAAATCAAATAGGGGACTAATATTCAATATATATAAAGAGTTCAAGAAGGTGGACTCCAGAAAATCAAATAACTCCATTAAAAGTGGGGCTCAGAGCTAAACAAAGAATTCTCACCTGAGAAGTACTGAATGGCTGAGAAGCACCTCAAAAAATGTTCAGAATCCTTGATGATCAGGGAAATGCAAATCAAAGCAACCCTGAGATTCCACCTCACACCAGTCAGAATGGCTAAGAACAAAAATTCAGGTGACAGCAGATGCTGGCCAGGATGTGGAGAAAGTTATTTTTTTAAGCATGGGAACTTGATATATATGACCTTACTCATCATTTTACGCACACACATATAGAAGCATCACATATGTGCATGTGTAGCTAGTGCATAGTTTATATATACATCAATTTCTGAGGTAGATCTTATTTACTCTGTAAAATCAACAGAACTTCATAGTCGTGGACCTCAAGACTTAGACTGTTATATGCTAGAATCACAGGTCTGCTGCTATGCCTGGCCTCATATCATTTTTAAATAAACATTCTTCTTTATAAACTTTATTGATCCTTCTAAAGTAGATTTAATTCTGATGATTTTATTATAAATATTTTATTTAAATATGATTTTGGTATAATTTTAAAGAATTTCATATCATATGTAACATCTTGATCTTATTCATCCCTACTCCTAAATCTCTTCTCAATAATTCACAAGTCCCAAATTTTTTATTAATTAGGTATTTTCTTCATTTACATTTCTAATGCTACCTCATAAGTCCCCCAAACCCTCCCCTCCCATCCCCCTGCCCCCCCCACACACACACACTCCCACTTCTTGGCCCTGGCGTTCTCCTATACTGAGGCATACAAAATTTGCAAGACCAATGGGCCTCTCTTTCCACTGATTCTTTCAATTTGAATGGAAATTTATTTAGTTCAATACATAGATGAATCTATATGTACTTATGAGGTACTGTGTACAGTTTTGATACACATATATAGTGTGATATTTATATCAAATTAAATGTATTTATCTTCTAGGAAATTAATTTTCCCTATAAACATTTTATTATATTTTTGTTTTTGAGTCTAGTTTGTGGATCTTCCATTATGCTCTGCAGGTAGATTAGTTGTGAGTTTCTGTTTATCTACCATTCATTCCACCAAGAAACTGCTCTGATGAAGTCTGAGAGATATTCTGACCTATAATTAGAGGTATGAAGTTAGAGAACAGCTTGAATCTATGCCCGCTTAGCAAAATACAAGTGTAGGTTCACCTCCATCGTACATGAGCTATAAACATGAGCTCTTTCCCAGACTTATGGCATGAAACATATATATCCTCCTGTGGAGCATAGCTTAAATTTAATAAAAGGTAGGTGATTATCCTCCTAACTTCTAATCTCTGTTGCTCATAATATATCTTATCTTGTTAATAGTTATTGTAGCTCACAGGGTGCAAAGCTATGTAACACCACTGATTAATTTTCTACTCAGGATCCTCAATTAAAACTTTTGAACTCTGAAACCTCATCTGCAGGGAGGAAACTTCCTGAGTAATATCTACTTGATTTCTCTAAGTACTGTTATCAAGCTTCATTGAGTCTTCCAGTAGATATTTCTGGTAGGCAGTCAGACAGAACAACAAAAACCTCTGTTGTTCTGGGGGTATATTATTTTTAGAAAAAAATGACATTATAATTTTCCTTTATTATTATATAAATAGTGACCACATTTTTAACATGAATCTTGTAAAATAGTAGATAAATTAATTGTGTCAATAATTGACTCTAAAGATGTAAATGCATGAATGCACTGAACATTTTATTTAGAACAAATTTCATATATTTCTTTTTGTCTTGTTGGAAAAACAAAAATCTTACTTCAAGATCTCTGTCAATTGACCACATGTAAAACTCACAGGGAAGAGGTGGAAAATGAATGTTGGTAAGTGACCTAGGTACCTTCATGTTTTATTTCAGTTCAACAGATTAACTCAGGAGAATTTAAATTCAGTTGTAGGCACTGGGATACAGTGCACATTGTTGGAATTGAGATTTCTGAATTTTCCATACCATTCTTCTGTCAGCAAATGGCTGACAAAGAAACAAAAGATAAGTTATCAAATTCTAATCTGTGGTGTTCATTGTTGAGTGGTCTGTAGGGGTATTTTTAAAAGACAAGGGGAGGGAGAGCTGGTAGATTTCAGCTGCAGTGCTCCTGAGTGCTGACTGAGGAAATGCAGATGAGACAGACACTGGTGTTGCTGTCATTTCTCAATGAACAGGAACACTGGACAAATCAGCTCTTTGGTGAAAACCAAAAAAACTTCTCAAAATTAATTCTATATCTATCAAAAAATAGCAGGTAAAGTGAGAATCTTAAACAATTCCAAATCATAATATAGTAAATTACTAACAATTCATAAACAACAGTATATTCAAAAATGATAAAAAAATTTTTGACTTTGTGAAATATCAGATATGATATCATGATTAAACCATTAAAATCTATTTAAAATATGAATTTAAAGAGATACAAAATTATATGTATATATACACACATATATAGTAAGTTTACATTTAACAGATGTGACTATAATTAAAAATATACTTAAATATCAAACTACTTAATTACACTTGAATATATTATATATCCAAATCAGAAACAAAGGTACATGTGTATTTATTCATATATTACTCCCTATATATCATCATATTATAATATTATAGGAATAGACATTTCACGATGTATTTAATAGAATATTATTTCAGAGTTAAAATAAGTTATCATTGGAATAGAAAATTACATTTGATAGTATAGTTGCAACTATAATTATTTTTTGATAGACCATTTAAGAGTAATTAAGATCAAGTAATTTCCAATGAATGGATCACTAATTTTAGAGAATTAATATCTTCATAAAAGAGTAGACAATCTTTATCTCTGTTATCATTCATAATACATACATACACGAATGCATACATATATACATAAATAAATACACACACACCACAAACACATCAGTAAAAGAGGGAAAGGCAAATAAATGTGTTAGGAAGAAATCTCTGTCCAGAGCTAGACCACACTAACTATTGTCATCTTATATGTTCACTTTTCAAAACCATGCTTTTATTTCAAGACCATGGGAAACAAATTTCTGTAGTTTAAGAAACCCAATGACATTACCAGCTATTCAGTACAGAAATACCTTGCAATAGTTTCATAGTAAATGTATTATAAGCTTTATACATGAATAGCAAATAATATTATTAAATTATGTACACATGAAATTGGCAAGAGATAAAACCATTTTTCTCCACATTTTGCTGCGAAGTAACCAAAACTGAAGTAAGATAAGTCATTTCCCTAAATTTACTTTCACAACAGTAATATTGGGTGACAAACAGTGTTTGGTTCAGAAATACACCTTCAGATGACCTTCCATACTTTCTGCCATAAATGAAAATTTAGAATTTTTTATTATATAATGCTACATTTCTGAAATAGTTTGTTTATTTACAAACATTGAAGCTGTTACTCAGTTTAATTAAAAGCAAAACACTCAGTGCATTTTATGGGCAATGTAAGTAAATAACTTTCATTACTTCTCTTAGATGACCAACTATTTGAATTAGTAAGTGAAATGTGCGAATAGATTTTAAAGTTCATTCTTTTGAAGATTAATACTTGGCTGTGAATGTTTTGGTAATTGCCTGAGTATTCCTCTGAAAACAAATGAGAGTAAAATTCTATTTCTTCATTTTATTGTCACATAAAGCCATCTAACTAGAAATTAAAACACTTGAAAAACCTTGCATTCTTCTCACTAATTTGTTTTGTGGACTAAGCTCCTTTTTGTATTTCATTGGTTTTGTTTCTTGTTATGTTTCTTTTTCAATCTGTAATATTTAATTTGATTCTTTCCATAGTGTGGTAAATTAGAGAATAGCAACTATACTGTGTGCTTTAGAATTTTGTTAGACACAGACACCTTTATATATCAAAGTTTTTCTTCTTCCTAAGATGGAACAAAATAAGGGAGAAAGTAGTATTGGGGTCACTTAGTTTCATGGGTGCTCATATCCAACATATTGTTATAATTCCGAAATTTCTTCTTTCCACACTTATCCAATACATGTTCAAATGGTAATCTGCCACTTATCTCTTGCACCATTTATAGTAATGTCAAGAATGATATATTTCAAGTAGTTTTATTTCCATGTATTCTCTGCTCTACAAGAAGGATCAAGAATGTGTGTTTGTAAACATAGCTCTCAGAAGGAAAGCTTTTGCTTTGTTTAAAAGAAGCAGAAGCTTTTGTAGTTGAAGGAAGATGTTTGTTTCTTTGATTGCTCCATTTTATTTTACAACCTTGTAGAAGCTCTTTAAACCTTGAAATTTTTAATTTTTCAGCTTTAAACTCTTCTGGCAAGAACTTAGCCCTTACTCCTTTGTTTACAAAATTATTTAGAATTTGTCCAGTAAGTTATGAGCATGATGTTGCCAACAATATTGCATTGAACGAAACTTAGTGTTCTTGAAAATGGATATTAGTGCTCAAATGATGTCTTATGGGAAAGCATAGGTCGATTTAATGTATTTGTTTTCTGTTTGTATGAGCCATTTTACTAGTTCATTGAATGATGATGCTTTCAATAAAAGGAAATGTTTGTTTGAATCAATGATACTTAGATCACACCAGTTTCTAGAGCTCAGTTGGAAACTATAGAATATAAATCAACATAGTAAGTAGACATTAACGTTAAATTGTCTGACTTCTCACATCAGAGTTATTTCAATAGAGACTAAGGACTGAGAAAACGATAGAGAGTTGCCATTAAAAGCTAGATCAATTTCATGAAGTCTTAATATTATTAGATATTTCAGTCTCTTTCAATATACCTTGCCCCTTTTTAATGCTAGGAGAGCGAAGTATTTCTGTGACCTTACTTTAATTTGATTTAAGCATCAATAGTGAAGCTTCATAACGGCATTGCAAATTAAACTGATTTACTTTTTTTTTTTATTACCTCTGAGGATTGCTCAACATCTCAACCCATTCACCTGCTCAGTAAGGAAAAGGAAAGTCAATAGGAGATGCAAAGCTAAGATAGGAAAGTAAGGATGAAATTGCATTGCAGGTAGTCATTAAAATATCCCTTACAATACAGGATTTCATCAGTGTTGGTTGTCAGTAATTGTTTCCCTTTAACCTTGGAGAGTTTAGTAAATAGATATCTCAGAAGAATTCGTAGAAATAGCAAATTTGACAATGCAAATTCTAGAAAACTATATTTGGTTTAGATTATTTTAGAATTATACTATGAGGCAGTCATTTTGCATTGCAATTTGTATATGCATATTTGCATAGGTTAGTGAATGTATGTACATTTATGTGGGTGTATGTATCCATGCATATTCAGGTCAATGATGGATGTTTTCCTTAATAATTGACCATTTTTCTTCTATTTGAGGCATAGTCTATAAATTTGAGGCACTGAACACAGAGCTCACACATTTCTGGACTGCATATCCATTTTGCCCTGGGAATACCCTATCTCTGCCTCTTGAGTGCTAAGATTACAGGAGCCATATTATCTGCCTGGCATTTACTGAGATTTTAAGGATTTAGATTCCAGTCATCATGCTTGCACAATATGCATTTTATTGACTGACTGAAATCCCTAGACCAGTAAGTCAATATTTAAACAGTTTTTCTTTATGTTGTAATTTTCATTTCTGGTATTTTCTTCTTAGTAATCATGTCTATATATAGCCTTGAAAGTTGTATGCTATAAATATTAGTAAGCTATGAACCAAATAATACTCATTTTTCATTTTATTCCTTTACATTTCAAATGATATTTCCCTTTCCGCTTACCCTTCCACAACCTCCACGTCCCATACCCTTATCCCCCTCCCCTTTGCATCTATGAAGGTGCTCCTCCACTCACTCATCCACTCCTGCCTCACGATTCCAACATCCACCTATGCTGGAGCATCAAGCCTCCATACGACCAAGAACTTCCCCTTCCATTGATGTCTGATAAGGCTATCCTCTGCTACATATGTATCTGAAGCCATGGCTCCATTTGTGTATACTCTGGTGGGTGGGTTTAGTCCATGAGAGCACTGGGTGATCCAGTTTGATGGTATTACTCTTCCCATTGGGTTGCAATCTCCTTCAGCTCCTTCAGTCTTTGCCCTAGCTCTTCCATTGTGGTCCCTGGGCTCAGTCCAATGGTTGTCTGTGAATATCTAAATTTGTATTGGTCAGGTGCTGGTAGAAGCTCTCAGGGAAAAGCCATACCAGGCTCCTACATGGTTTCATCTTTGCTTATTACCTTTTTCTACAAGACCATTCAATTGGTATTTTTTTCTTATTTAGTTAATATATACTAAGCATTGAAATACAACTCTGTGGTCTTGTATTTAATACTTAGTAAATGAATTTCTGCTTGATAAGGGTAAAAATTAAGTTGGGAAAATTGATCTCAATTACAAAAATTAGGTAAATGCTTCTGGTAAATCCTCTGAATTAATGAGTACACAGTGAAAGTCCAACTTTCACACATTAGTGTGATGATTCTATTTATTTATTTAGTTAGTTAGTTAGTTTTATTTTTGCGAGAGGCTTTAATGACAACATGGTTCTTTATCATCTGTAAAATCTAAGTCACATCATATTGTTATGGTTTATATATAATTTTCTGATTCATTTGTCTTGGGGAAGATAAGATTTCAAATATTTCTACTGCTAAGGTAAATCAAGCTAACATCAGAGACATTTGTAGAATAGCAGTAATCTATGGTTTTAACCTTAGAAAATTGGATCTACCAGGGAAAAATGAAATGATCCTACAAGGACTTGGTTTCTTAGAAACCAGAAAGCAAATATGTTAACTCTCAATGTGATTAAACAGCAGCTGCAGAAACCTTGGCCTAAAATGGGAGTGTGGATTCATGCTGTATGCAGTTGTTCACTGGTCAGTCTACACACTGGTTCTAGAAAACTCAGTCTGAGTGATAGTGGTTTGTAGCGCAGTCAATCAAACGTTAATGAAAATAAATACTAAGTAAGAAAAATCATTATAAATGTGTGTAATCACATCAGTAGTTGTTAGCAATGGTGGATTTTGTACCTGAGTTGCTCACAGCTCACAACCCTTGCTCATGAATACCCAGCTTGCTTAGCTGCCTCCACTCATCTCTTTTCTCTGTCTCACTCTGCATGCTCACAGGATCTACTCTAGATATGCTGCACTGCTCTGTTTCCGCCTTGGTTCCAACTCTCTTCACTTTCTGACATGCCTTTACCACTAACCATTTTCATATATAAGACTAGCTCTGCTCATCCTTCAATATCCTTAGTGAACAAATGTTAAATAGAAGAAGGAGAAGAAGAAGAAGAAGAAGAAGAAGAAGAAGAAGAAGAAGAAGAAGAAGAAGAAGAAGAAGAAGAAGAAGAAGAAGAAGAAGAAGAAGAAGAAGAAGAAGAAGAAGAGAGACTTTGAATATAACGTTGGGTAAAGTTTGCAGCACAGTTCTAGCAAAAAGATTTTTGTTTTTCTGTACTCTCTCTCACCGGTTTCATTTGACATACAGAAGCTAACCAATGATTTACTTTATTGATATCATTATTATTTTATATTCATGCTTGAGTTAATCTGAGCTTTATCCTTCATTCCTTCTTGGGTTCTTCAATTTTAAAATATAAATTTTCTGCCAGAGGCATTTTCCATGGAAAAAGTACCATCAATAGCAATAATAATAACAAAGATGAAGCTGAAGAAGCCTCAGTAGCAGATGCTCAATTTGGCACTAAAGTGAACATTGCTAACTCCTTTTATTTTCTTCCTCAACATCATAACAGTTGAGAAAGAAAGGGGTATATTTTCATTGATGTGTTCAATGTGTTTTGGTGATTTAGATACCTAGTCCATTGCAATTGAGATGATAAACAACTTTTATATCAACTGGAAAGGAAGATAATATGCCAGTATGTTGATTTCTTGCAAATGCCTTAGAAGAGTCCACACTCCTTAGTCACTGCAGTTCCAAGGAGAGGAAGCAGAATCTGTGTCATTTTGATGCTCTGACCAGGCAATTTGCTCACTTATTCCCTGGCTGTGAACATAAATACTTTGGCCCTGTGCTGAGATGGCACTCTGCAGCATCTGGCGCTTGTCATCATTGATGAGTTAGTTTCTGCTCCTCCTTTTCCTTTCTTTAAAGTGATTCATCCGCCGTGTGATGAAGGGATGTGAAAGGTTACTGCATAGGTTCCGAGATGGGAGCTGATTGAGAGCATTGCTGAAGATGAAAACAGTGCAGAGGTTTCTGAATGGTTTTGTTCCGCACATCACTAATGAAAATGCTGACTCAGCTTGACACCATGTTAGGAACTTCTGTTAAGTGCTGTTTAGAATCACTTTCAGCCTCACAGTATCATTCTATAAATTATGGAGGGGTCACACTTCAGTATCTCCATTTTATATTAAAATTATTTTTCAGACTTAGATGGATGAGGTGACACCTATCTATAACCCCTGACCTCATGAAGTAGATGCAAGAGAACACTGAGTTCAAGGTGCTTGGCTATGTGGTGAAACCCTGTATCAGGAACTACCAAAGAAAAAGCCAAAACCAAGGCTCAAGCCAAAGCAAACAAAACACCAAAACACCAGATTCTTTTCATGTTACAATTAGTTTAACAACATTTTAGACTTAAAATAGAATTATATCACCTTCCCCTCTACTTTTCCCCACCTAGACCCAACTAGGTAGGCAGTTCTTAACTCTGCCTATTCCCTTCACTCCAAAGATGATGGTTATTGTTATGAACACATGTTAATATATGTATATGTATACACAGATATATAAATATGACGTTCCCAGTTCTTTTTGTTGTTTGCTTATGTATGGATTCAGGAATCATGGGTCTTAAACCATGGTTTAAATTATTAAATTTTATTTAATAATTAAAAACAGGGATTATTAATTGTCCCAAATGGCGAATAATTTTTCAATGTGCAGCGTTTATTAGTAGCCTATATAGTAAGTTGTTAGAGTCAGACTCCATGAAATTATCTCCATTTACATCCGTTCAAATTGCCATTTTCTAATATTGTTTATTTAGCAATTCTAGGAGACAATATTTCACACTAGATACTTTACAATTCTGACTTGTATATTTTTCCCCCGCTACTCTACAATACTTCCCAGGATATA